>NC_090739.1:103734602-103804602 GCF_036898095.1 Palaemon carinicauda | reverse complement strand
AGGGTCGCATACACGTATAACTTTCAATGGTTGTATAATTGTCAAACAAACCTCATATAATAATCAAGCAACAAGTTGCGCTGGAACAGGAATCAGGGTCATACATAAAACACCCTACCATACTTAACATATATACATTCGAGTTATCCGCCATTATAAATAAGTCATATGTGTGCATAGCTTCATTTCTTCGTGTGCAGAGAGAGAGAGAGAGAGAGAGAGAGAGAGAGAGAGAGAGAGAGAGAGAGAGAGAGAGAGAAGGGGGATAGAGGGAGATGAAAGGGAGGGATGGAGGTGAAAGAGGGCGGGAATAGGGAGTAAGAGTAGGGTAGGAGGGAGGGAAAGGGAGGGATGGTGGTAGTAGGGGAAGGCAGGGGCGGAGTTAGAGGATGAATGGACGTCACTACTACGTCACGCCTCACCTGTTAGAATGATTGATTGATTGATTCAAAGTTTTCAGGCATCCTGACATCTGAGGAATGAGTAAATGGCTCACGCAGGTTTTTGACTTCGCAGTCAAGAGTAAACGCCATAATTAGCAGCATTTGACAATGCACAGTGATGTCAAAAATTAGCGGAGTGCGTGAAACAATCTTTGCCAAAGCACCATGCTGATCCGAGTTTTTGTTTCAAAGATATTTGCGAAAAACAGTATGTCATAGGGTCTGATATGCATAGTAGTCATGCTTATGAACGAATCTTCAAAATATTCAGCAAGGAAATCCCCAATATACCTATAAAACACAGATTTAACAAAAATATAGAATTTTTACCATCAAGGATGATTCTATTGTAAGAAATTCCTTATGTTTATTATATTTCTTGATGTTTTGATTAATTACCTTGAGAATTACAACCTTAGTATGGTCTTGTCAGCAAAACTGAACTCAAACTCTCACTTACAAGTATTTACCATGATTACCGTTTGTAGACTAACTTAGGAAGATCAGTTTCCGACCATCACTTTTTTATTCAAAACATTTAATGTTATTAAATTACTGGAAGAGCCCGCGAAAAGTTGAATTTGCTTTGCATTATGTTTACCTTACACAATTTCATGTATCATACATGAAAACTACCTACTCGAAACAATAAAAACAGCTCAAGTAATAAGACTTAATCTAAACCTCTTCCCCTTAATATAAGCTATAGGGACCAATCTTATGAAGTACTTTTTATGTTAAAACCCCTGCCATCGAGACACTTAGAAAATGGAGTAACCTAACTTAACTACCATTTTTATTTAATATATCCTTCGTCTCTCATGAACGCAATACATAAGTATAAAGATGATTGACTCCTGGTTAGATTTCTTGCAACTGACTAAGAAAAGGACTCCGCTAAAGGGAACTTCTTGTGATGACTGAGAATTAGTTATACCTTCTTATCAGAAAAAGAAGCAGTGCAAATTTCTCCGTCAAGAGTTATTCTACAACCATATCTATCACACTTTACATGGGACCTACAATGTCAATCTTAAGAAGATATCATTAATATGAATACAATGTGAAGTAGAACTACATTCTATCCTGAAGATTTTTTTTTTCTTTTCGCAAGAATAAAATCCACGTATGAAAATGCATTGAACACTGTATATTTCCCTTATAATTTATACATTAAAGATTAAATAAATATCACAAATTCGGAGTTAATTTGTATTTTTCCTAAGCATACAAACCTTAGTTATTTACATTGGGTATTACTTAAGGCGTAGCTGAAATGACAAGCCATTAGATTTTAACGAGGGTTTCCTACCCCGCGCTAGTTAGCAGGGGTAGGGGGAGGGGTAGCTTGCTACCCCTCCCCCCTCACACACCGGTGAAATGTCTCACTTCACTTAGAAGTAGGACTTAACTTGGGGGACAGGGCTGGCGGGCAAATATGTGTAAATAGCTAAGGTTTGTATGGTTAGGAAAAATACAAAATATCTCCGAATTTGTCATTTATTCCGTAACCGAAATACAAACCACGCTATTTACATTGGGTGACTTACCCCTTAGGAAGGGTGGAAAGTCCCCAGCCGTACTGGCTTTGGCTTTACCCGGGGACTCAGAATCCGAGTGAGTAGCACTCGAGAAAAGGAGTCCCTGCACCTCACAAGTTCCTTGCTCCTTGGGTTAGGACGTTCCGAATACCACCTTGTCAGGGTATGGCGGACACGACAGTATTGACTCAATACTCAGAACACAAGGAAGCATGGTTTACCTGCAGAGGTTTGAGGTCAGCTATGCAGAGACCAGGATGCTGCTTCCCCAGTAGAGGGGATGATGAAGAAAGAAGTAAGGGCCAGACATACTTCTTTCGTTCATGCAGACTAAAACCTGAAAACAATGCCCCCAACCTTCTGCTACCGGCCCAAAAAGGAGCCTGAGGTTAGACCAGCTGTTGTGTAGCCACCACAGAGCGATAGAAACGTATCAATACTCCTGTGGGTCACATCCTGCAGGAAGCGGGCTGCGAAGGTCATTAGACGCTTCCAGACTCCAGCTTGTAGCACCTGCGTCACAGAGTAGTTCTACTCAAAGGCGAGGGACTTTGCGATGTATCCAACATCGTGCTGTAGGGCGACGTGACGGGGGAGGGTCTGGATTCGGGTCGAGATGAATGTCCTTGAGTCCGAGCTGAAGAGGTATATTGTGACTCTCCCGTGTCCTTCCTGTGCTCCTAACCCGGCTGCACATGAGGACAAACAGCAGCTGTTCTCAAAGATAACTCCTCGATTCCTTTACTGGCAAGAAGGAGAAGGTTTGGGTCATCTGATACAAAGAGGAGACTCAAAATCTTGAAGGAGTTGGACCGAAGGCCCTGGACTCCAAGATTCTGAGTCTAGAAAACAACTCAGGAGCGAACCTGAATGTTGCCTTCCCCTATTCTCTTGAAAAGGCGGAGTCGTACGAGACCAAGAAGATTGCTTAAACACTGGCCGAGGCCAGAGTGAGCAGGAGCACCGTCCCCTAAGACGGAATACAATCAGAGGCCTGACGTAAAGGGTCTTAAGAAGATCTCTTAAGGGACTAAAGAGTCCGAACCATGCTCCATGGAGGAGGTCTCACTCCGACTGGGGGCAGGGACGTTCGCAGCTTCGCATGAGCGAAGAAAGGTCCAGCGGGAAGGAAAAAGTCTATTCCTTTCAGCCTGAAGGCCAGGGAAAGGCTGAGCGATAGGCTACACTGCCGAGAGCGGAAAAGAGTTTCCTCCCGCCGAAAAGCAATAACTCCGTAATTGCTGGAGAAGAGGCCTCAAGGGAAGAGGTATCTCTCCCACGACACCAACCACAGAAGACTCTCCACTTCGCCTGGTAGACCCCTGCGGATGACTATCACAGGTGACACGACCTCCGCTCCGCGACTGTAGCGGGTTGTCACTTCTTGCGGAAGCGGCGTAGTGTCTCCAGGCGTGAAGCCGAAGCGATGCAACGGCTCATGAAAGATGTTGTAGTGTGGTTGTTTGAGTAGCCTGTGCCGTGGAAGAAGCTCTCCCGGGAGTTCCGTCAGGAGAAGCAGAGGGTCCGGAAACCGTTCTGCGTATAGTCACAGTGGAGCTCTCAGGGCCATCGAAAGGTTGACAGACAACCTGGTCGTGTTGAGACCCATTCTCAACAGACCACGATGGTGGGAAGACGCAGGCGTCGATGTTATCCCACCGTCACCGGAAAGCATCTTGCCCAAGAGTCTTGGGGTCTGTGACTGGGGGGAAGAACAGCGGAAGCTTGAAGTTCCAGGCTGTCGCGATCAGGTCCCCCAGGCCAGGACTTGCTGGTTACTATAGGCCAAAGACCCCCAGGTACTCTCTATCTGCAAGGCTCTGCTCAGATAGTCGGAGAGAACATTCCTCTTCCCGGAATGAGCGAGCCGATAGTGGTATTGAGAGGACCTCGGATCATCTCAGTATCTCTACTGCAAGATGCAAAGGTACGAAAATGCGTCCCTTGCTGGTTGGAATACGCCAGTACCATGAAGTCGTCATGCACGGAGCGACTCGGCAGGAACTGTAGGATCTGTAGAGGGGCCAGACTACACCCCCTATGCCTGCCTGAATGATGGAGAGGTATCCTTCAGGTCCTGACCATAGGCCTGGACTGGAACATGGCCCCCCCCCCCCTTTTCTTTGACGAGTTCGAGAAAAGCATAAAAAATGTGGGGAAAGGACGAGATTATCCACTCCCATCAAGAGGTTCCATAGGTCAACCCCCATTGCAGATCTAAACATTCCACTGGTATCATAGGGGCCAAAAAGTCCGGTTAATCGTTACTTTGATACCACCGGAACTTGGGCCGCCTCACAGGGAACTTATCCTGAGGCGACCGTTCGGGACTTTAGACGGGACAATGCGGAAAGAGACCCAGGAAACGTTCCAAGGTAGGGGCTGAAAGCCCTGCCTGACTGAGAACAGGTACTGCGACTCTCTTCAGCCTTGCCACAGTCAACTGAAGGGAAAGCTCGGAGAAGGAGGCAACAGCTTCTGGTGTTCCTAGGCGGTCACCCATCCAAGTACTGACCAGACCCAACGTTGCTTAACTTCGCCGATCGGACGAGAAGCGGTGTTTTCAACGTGGCATGGCCGTTGACTCAATATCATGGCTATATACTCCAGATGTTGAGGCATAAGTAGAGAGGGCTCCTAGCAAATTACCATGATCCCTCACTCTTGGTAAAGACCCGGAAGCTTGTCCCGTTGTTGAAGAAGGTCGAACCCGAGTCTACCGGGGTTGACCAGACCTCCAAAAAGCGAAGGAGACGAAAGCCTGCTCCTGAGCGGCCATGAGGAAAGCAGGGAGAGTTCTCTGGGGAAAACCCTGTGATGTCGCGGCGGGATCGTCACACCGCATCTTGAGCAGGAACACCTGTAATCTAGGCTGAATTCCAAGAGCTTCCTGGAAGATGGATGGAATGGAAACTGGAAGTACCCGTCCTTCCGATCCAGGGCCTGAGGAGTCCTGCAGCCTCGTACCAGTCTGATCAACTCTGCTGTTCCACGCTGGACGAAGTTTGTTCGACAAACTTGATCAGCTGAGAGGTTAACGACGGAACTCCCATCTCAGATGCTTTCCTACGAGAAAGGATTGATTGAAGAAGCCGGGGCTGAAGCCGTCGACGACCCTATGGAGGACCTTCTCCTAAGGCATGGATCCTTCTGCCCAAATGGGCAAAACTCTTGCCGACCCCATGGCATAGAGGTTCAGTGACACTGGATTTGCTGACAGAGACCGAGAGATGGTAAGAGCAAGGCGCGAAATCCTTGACTGATCACGGAGATCGTGCAGGAGTCGGCATCGGGAATCTGTTATCTGGATGCGTAACCTTAGGCATCCCCCCAGCGAGAGACCTGCCAGGGGGGTTGCCAATCCTAGAGTTTGTGAACTCTGCCGCTCCCTCTAGGATTATGCCTCCCCGGAAGAGCCTCCCGTGCTACCTGACCCTGACAGGAGGGGACTGTTATTGTACACCTTGTCTTAGCTGCCGTAGCCGGTCCGATAACTTAGGCCGACGAGACTGAAAGAAGAGGCGTTGGAGGCCTGCAGGGTCTGGAAGAAAGCGCCTTGGAGGAGTGAAAACGGAAGTCGACTTCCTCCGCACAACAGCTGTCCATGTCTCTCTCTGTCCTTGGGCTCAAACAAGTTCTTCCCAAAGATGGAAGAGTGTCTGAGCTTGTCGACACCCATGGGTGAGACACCCGAGGGGAAGCCCTCGGTCACTGCGTCTAGATGCTCCAACATCGAGTTTGCCCGCAAGTTCGAAACTTGGCGACGGAACGCAAAGGTGCTTGAGCATGAGAGGAGGAAAGTACCTATGAACTTCCTGGAGCTTCCTTGTAAAAACCTCAGGTCGCAACCGAGAAGGGAAAGGACCTGGTAAGCCCCTTCCACGGGATGGAGAAAAGGAAGGGCTAAACCAGACATCCCTTGCCTGACGGAGAAATCTCGAAAGGAAAACTCCCTGGCAAAACCCTTCCAGGGAATGACGAGGAGGAAGGGCTAACCCAGGTTCCGGAAAGAAGAATGTTGCCCAGACCTCTCTGAAGATTCTTCCTGCTCTTGCACATGCCATGCTCTGCGTTTACGGGGTGAACACCGTGTTCTGGAAATACGCGCTCCAGAAAACTCGCCAGGCTGGCCGTGTTGCGAAACCCCGACGGGAATCGTGGTCGCAATCGCCCTGGTGCTCGCGCGATGATAAATCAATGGTTCGCGTGTGGCCGAACGTGGAAGCACCAGTGCGCAGGCACGCAGGAGCATGGACGAAAGTGCGCGAGGGAGCGCAGAAGGAGGGCGAGCGTGGTTGGAAGGGCGAGAGCTGGCGGTCGGAATCCGATAGTTCACAGGCGAGTGATGACCCGTAGGCAAGCAATGGCTACTGCAGGAATCAAGCCGGCGCTCGCGCGGTGGAACACCGTCGGTTCGCGCGTTGGAACACCGTCGGTTCGCGCGATGGAACACCGTCGGTTCGCGCGTGGGTGAACATTGGAGCGCATGTGCGCGGGCGCGCGGGCGCGCAGGCACGTGGGCGCACGGGCGAGCGCAGGCGGTAGGAAGACCAATGGCGCGTAGGCAGGCGATGGCGCGTTTGATGGGCGATGGCGCGTTTGACTGGCGATGGCGCGTTGACGAGCGATGGCGCGTCTTGGCGAGCGAAGGCCCGTAGGCGAGTGAAGGCGCGTTGGCAAGCTATGGCGCGTCGACAAGTGATGGCGCGTTGGCGAGCGGTGGTGCGTTAACAAAACGCTAGCTCGCAGGCGAAGAATCGTGCGGGCGCGTAGGAGATGACTGACGCGTAAGAGACTAGGGATGATTAGAGCGCATCGCGCTAATCAGAAGGCGCGCAGGTGCATCAGGAAGGTGAGCGCCGATGTGAGCTGTCAATCAGGCGATCCTGGACGGTCAGGAAAAACTGTTGGCGCCCATTGGTGAGTGGCAGAAAAGGGCGACCAGATGTGCGCTGGTGATTGAAGGAAGCTGGCACACAGAAGGACAGAAGTAAAGGTGAGCGCTGGCGAGCAGGAATTAGATCTACGGCAAGACTCAGCTACCGGAGATCGTGGTCCACAGCAGGCGAGTGCTAGATCGCTAGCAAGCTACCCCTCCCACTACCCCTGCTAACTAGCGCGAGGTAGGAAACCCTCGTTAAAATCTAATGGATTGTTATTTCAGCTACGCCGAAAGTAATACCTAATGTAATTAGCGTGGTTTGTATTTCGGTTATGGAACAAATGTACATTTAAAACCTTAACTGGAGACTAAATCATTCCTATCTAAACCTGTTAACATTCGGTGCTGGGTAAAATGCCAACGTTTATTAAGAAGTCGCTTAAAAATAATTTACTAATTTGGTTGGCTTGTGTTATTTTCCATTGAACCTGGAAGTCTAGGTCTCTAGACAGAAATAGTTATACTTCAGCACTGAAAGGAAAACTGTAATATCAATCAAACATACACTGTTACAGTAATCAAGGGGGTCAAATTAGTTTATGATTAATTTTGGAGCGTATGGGAAGGGAAATACTAGACTTAACAATAATCTATATTACTCTTTTTTTTTGCTAAAATGTTATGAATTTCGAGGCAATATTACAATTAGTAATTACTAGACAAGTATCATACTACATGTTTAAGAAATATGGCTCTCTATGTCCCTAAGGCAAAATGTTTAAAATATATGATCGTGAAAGTAAACTATAGAACTTATATTATATACTGCTTCGCTGATAAGATTTTTTGTGAATTTACCTTTTGAGAAGTATGACAAATTCGGAGATAATTTGTATTTTTCCTAACCATACAAACCTTAGCTATTTACATTGGGTTTACTTTTGAAGTAGCTGAAATTGACGAGCCAACAGAATTTTAACGAGGGTTAACTACCCCCGCGCTAGTTAGCAAGGGGGTAGGGGAAGGGGTAGCTTGCTACCCCTGCCCCCCACACACCGGTGAGGTGTCTCACTTCACTTAGAAGTAGGACTTGTCTTGGGGGACAGGGTTGGTGGGCAAATGTGTGTAAATAGCTAAGGTTTGTATGGTTAGGAAAAATACAAATTATCTCCAAATCTGTCATTTGTTCCGTAACCGAAATACAAACCACGCTATTTACATTGGGTGACTTACCCCTTAGGAAGGATGGAAAGTCCCCAGCCTCACTGGCTTTGGCTTACCCGGGAACTCAGAATCCGAGTGAGTAGCACTCGAGAACACGAGTCCCTGCGCCTCACAAGTTCCTTGCTCAGCAAGGAACGTTAAGCCTACATAAGTTGTGTGTGGAGGAATAGAGTGCAACTCGTCCTAGGAAGTTGACCTGGAGTCCTTTAGATGGGAATCTAGGCTAGGACGTTCCCAATACCACCTCGTCAGGGTATGGGGGACGCGACAGTATTAACTTAATACTAGGAACACAAGGGAGCATGGTTTACCTGGAGAGATTGAGGTCAGCTATGAGGAGACCAGGATGCTGCTTTCCCCAAGAGAGGGGAGGATGAAGAAAGAAGTAAGGGCCAGACATACTCTTTCATTCACGCAGACTAAAACCGGGCAACAACGCCCTCAATCTTCTGCTACTTGTCCATTAAGGAGCCTTAGGTTAGACCAGCTGTTGTGCAGCCACCACAGGGCCGATAGAAAAGGTATCGAGGCTCCTGTGGGTCACGTCCTGCAGGTAGTGGGCTGTGAAAGCTCGTTTGACGCTTCCAGACCCCAGCTTGTAGCACCTGCATCACAGAGAAGTTTCTCTTGAAGGCCAGGGACGTAGCAATGCCCCTGACGTTATGTGCCCTAGGGCAACGTGACGGAGGAGGGTCAGGATTCAAGGCGTGGTGGATGACTCTTCGAATCTCTAAGCCGAGATGGTGTTCTTGGTGACCCTCTTCTTCGTCCTGCTTGTGCTTACAAACAACGCTTGCACGCGGGGACGAACTGCAGCTGTCCTCTTCAAGTAACACCTCAGACTCCTCACTGGGCATAATAGCAGATGGTATGGGTCACTTATTACAGTACGGAGACTCGTGACCCTGAAGGAGTCGAACCGTGGGTCTGGCACTCCAGGGTTCTGAGTCTTGGCAACAAACTCAGGGACGAACCTGAACGTTACCTTCCCCCATCCCCTTGAATGGGCGACGTCGTACGAGAGACCATGAAGTTCACTAACTCGTTTGGCAGAGGCCAACGCGAGTACGAAAGCCGTCTTCCGAGACAGGTGGCGATCAGAGGCCTGGCGTAATGGTTCGAAGGGAGGTCTCTTAAGAGCCCTGAGAACCCGAACCACGTTCCATGGAGGAGGTCTCACTTCCGACTGAGGGCAGGTAAGCTCATAGCTATGTATGAGTAGAGAGTGTTCTGGCGAGGAAGAAATGTCCACTCCTTTCAGCCTAAAGGCCAGACTTAAGGCTGAGCGATAGCCTTTCACCACCGAGACCGAAAGGCGCATTACCTCCCGCAAATAAACGAGAAACTCCGCTATTGCTGGAATAGTGGCATCGAGGGGAGAGATACCCTGCCCACAACACCACAGAAGACTCTCCACTTCGCCTGGTAGACTCCCGCAGAGGACTTTCGCAGGTGGCGAGACATCCTCTAAGCAAACCTGTTGTGAAAAGCCTCTCTCCGTGAGGAGAGGCTGGATAGTCTCCAGGCGTTAAGCCGAAGCAAGACTACGGCTTTGTGGAAGATGTTGCAATATGGTTGTCTGAGTAGCTCGTGTCGTGGGGGAAGTTCTCTCGGAAGCTCCGTCAGAAGCTGCAGAAGGTCCGGGAACCATTCCGCGTGATGCCATAGCGGAGCTATCAGGGTCATAGAGAGGTTGACCGATAGTCTGGTCCTGTTGAGCACCCTTCTCATCAGACAGAACGGTGGGAAGGTGTACATGTCGATGTTGTCCCACCGTTGTTGGAAAGCATCTTGCCAGAGAGCCTTGGGGTCTGGGACTGGGGAGCAGTACAGCGGCAGCTTGAAATTCAAGGCTGTCGTGAACAGGTCCAGCGTTGGGGAACCCCACAAAGTCAGGACTTTGTTGGCTATCTGAGGATCCAAAGACCACTCGGTACTCACTCTCTGCGAAGCCCTGCTCAGACTGTCGGCGAGCACATTCCTCTTGCCAGGAATGAAGCGAGCTGATAGTGTTATCGAGTGGACTTCGGCCCACCTCAGAATCTCTACTGCAAGATGGGGATACCTGCTGTGAAAAAGTACCTCCCTGCTTGTTGATATAAGCCATTACCGTGGTGTTGTCGCTCATCACCACCACAGAGTGGCCCGCCAGGGTCCGTTGGAACTGTTGAAAAGCCAGGTACACGGCCTTTATCTCTAGCAGGTTGATGTGCAGGTACTTTTCTGATTCTGACCAAAGGCCTGAGGTCCTTTGGTTCAGAATGTGGGCCCTCCACCCTTCTTTTGACGCGTCCGAGAACAGCGTCAGGTCCAGGGGAAGGACGAGAAGATCCACTCCCTTTCGTAGGTTCTCATCGATCAGCCACCACCGCAGGTCCGCCTGTTCCGGGGGTTCTATGGGGACCAGAAAGTCCGGGGAGTCGGAGCCTTGACTCCACCGGGACTTGAGCCGCTATTGCAGGGATCTCATCCTGAGGCGACCGTTCGGGACCAGACAGGCCAGGGAGGCTAGGTGACCTAAGAGACGCAACCATGATTGGGCTGGAAGCTCTTCCCGCCTGAGGAAGGATTCTGCCACCCTCCTCAGCCTTGCTATCCTGTCGTCTGATGAAAAGGCTTTGTGGAGATTGGTGTCTAATAACATGCCTAGATATACCAGTCGTTGGGACGGCTGCAGAGAGGACTTCTCGAGATTTACGATGATCCCCAGATCTTGGCAAAGTCCCAGAAGCCTGTCTCGGTGCCGAAGAAGAGTCGACTCCGAGTCTGCCAGGATCAGCCAGTCGTCCAGATATCGCAGGAGACGGATGCCGTTCCTGTGCGCCCATGACGAAATCAGGGTAAACACTCTGGTGAACACCTAAGGTGCTGTGGAGAGACCGAAGCACAGTACCTTGAACTGGAAGGTCTTATTGTCTAGGCTGAATCTCAAGTACTTCCTGGAAGACGGATGGATTGGGATCTGGAAGTACGCGTCCTTTAGATCCAGTGTCCTGTGGTCTCACTGCAATTCTGACCGTGTCCGCTGTCTCCATGCTGAAAGGAGTTTGCTTGACAAACTTGTTCAGCGCAGAGAGGTCGATGACGGGTCTCCAGCCTCCAGACGCCTTCTTTACAAGAAAGAGTCGACTGAAGAAGCCTGGGGAGCCGTCGACGACCTCCTGGAGAGCATCCTTCTTGAGCATGGTCTCGACTTCTGCCCGAAGGGCTAGCCCCTTTGCCAATCCCATGGCATAGGAGCTCAACGACACTGGATTCGCTGTCAGGGAAGGTTGAGATGTCGTGAATGGGACGCGATAACCTTGGCTGATCACGGAGACCATCCAAGAATTGGCCCCATGTTGCTGCCACCTGTGCACGCAACTTTGAAGGCATCCCCCCACAGGTGGACACGCGGGGGGACTGCCACTCCTCGCATTTACGGCCACGGCCGCTCCCTCTAGGAGTTTTGCCTCCCCTGGAGGACTTACCGCCCCTCTTGCCCTTGACAGGAAAGGGCTGAGGCTTAGACACCACTTTCCTAGCTGCCGGCACCTGCTTCGGTGTCCTGTGAGGCTGCTGCTGATGTTGCTGCAGAGCTGGAGGCTTGTAGGGCCAAAATGCGAGGGCCCTTAGGAGGAGTGAGTCTTGGCTAGACTTCCTCCACCTCTCAGCTGTGCGTTCCATGTCCTTGGGCTCAAACAAACTTCCCCCAAGGATGGAGGAGTGTCTGAGCCTGCAGACATCCATGGCGGGGACCTTCGGGTGGATCTTCTCGGTCACCGCATCACGACGCTTCAACACCGAGTTGGCCCACAAGTTGGTAACCTGGTGGGCCAAAAACTCGATGGAGCGAGTGCCCAAGAGGAGGAAGGTCTCCAGGGCCTTCCTATTGCTCTTCTTAGACAAATCCTCAGAGCGTGATAGGATGCCCAGAGAACCCAGCCAGACATCCAGCCACGAAGTGGCCTGCATGGCACACTTCACGACCTTCTCCTGGCTCAGGATCTCCGACGCAGAGAATGTTACCTGCCGGGCGGAGAGTTTCTCAAGCAGAACCCCCCTTGTAAGCTCTTCCACCGAATGGTGGAGGGGAAGAGCAAGACTGGACTCCCCCATGATCTCAAAGTATCTCCTCTAATGTAAACGAGGAGGTGGGAGGAGTTTGTTCCCGGCAGAGGAACGACTGGAGGCGGCGAGGTCTGTGAGCTGAGCGTCGACCCTGTCTCTGGCACTCTTCACCCCCTGGGACCAGGGCAGAGCCGCGCTGGCCTTTGGGGCTTGCCTTCGCGAGGGGCGATCTCCGGGTCCTTGAACCTGTTAAGCTCCCTCATCAGGCTCAAGACCTGCCAGAAGGCGTGCTCAGACTCGTGCTACTCTCCTCCCTGTGGACTGGCAGCTAAGTCTCCTGTCCCCAGAGGCTCTTCCTGGGGAGACACGTGGATATTCTCCCGTGGTCTGGTTGGCTCCTGACGAATTCGCGAAGAAGACTTCGGAATTGTCTTTGAGTCTTTGGGTTCCCTCCTGGACGGGATACAAGACTCCAGCAAAGAGGTCTGGAAGGTACCTTCCACGCGAGTCGATTCTCCTCCTCGAGGAGGGGTCTTCCCCCTTGGTGCCAAGGGAGAGATCCCTGCCTCGCTGGACTCTCCTGAAGACGGAAAAGCCTCGTCCACAGGAGAGGGAGAAAATGATTGCGAAGGGGATGGAGCCTTCCTGACGTACCTCTTAGGAACCAACTTCTCCCTGGGAGAAGTCACCACGAAGTATACTCCTCTCCTTCTCTTCAGTGGGGGCGAGTCTGTCCTCGGATTGAGTCCCAGATTGGCGAGTGCTGGCTTCATAGCCTGCAGTACCGCTCTCATCAAAGGACCAAACAAAGACTGACGAGATACGGATGCAGTGTCCGTAATTCCCGCTGGAGCGAAGGGGATCTCCTGACTCTTCGGAATGGACGCAACTGGGCCTACCTGCAAAGAAGAAAGGGAATAATGTTGCCTAGACCTTTCCAACAATTCTTCCTGGTCCTGAGAGAGACCTGCGCTTGTGCGGGGGCGATCCTGACTGCAATCTGGAAGCACGCGTCCCTGCTGTCACCACGAGCTGCGGAACCCGGCGAGAACGGGGGTCGTGCTGGCTCTCGCACGGAGGAGGATCCAACGAATCGCGCACGGGGGGCTGCTGGAGCGCGGGCGCGTAGTTGCGTGGAGATAAACGAGCGCGTTCGCGCATGGGCGGGTGGACACGCGGGTGAGCGGGGGAGTGGGCGCGCGGGCATGCGGGCGAGCGGGCGCATGGGCATGCCGGCGAGTGGGCGCGTTGGCGAGGGAACGCGTTGGTGCATGGGCGAAGGAACGTGCGGGCGTACAGGAGGTGGCGATCGCTGTAACTCAGGAGAATGGCAAGGCGCAGGAGATCGATGGCGTCCTGGAGATCTGTGGCATGTGGGCGAGCGATGGCGAGGCGGCGAGCGACAGCGCGTCGGCGAACGCTGGCGCGTTGGCGAGTTGGCGCGTGATGGTGCGTAGGCGAGCGATGGCGCGTAGTACGCGCAGGCGAACGACCCTGCACGGGCGAGTTATGGCGCGTAGGCGAGCGATGGAGCGTAGTACGCACAGGCGAACGACCGCGCACGGGCGAGTTGCAGTAGGAGACTTATGGCGATCAAGGTCCAGGTGGCGTTGGCGTGTAGGAGAGTGCTTACGCGCAGGCGATAGATCGCGCGGGCGCTCAGGAGAACGCCGAAGCTCTGGAGAACGCTGATGTGCAAGAGAACGCTGACGCGCAGGAGATCGTTGACGCGCAGGAGATCGCTGGCGCGTAGGATGTCGACGCGTAGACTGCTGAGCAGGATCAGGTGGTGCAACGCGCAGGCAAACATTCGCGAACGGGCTCAGGATGAGAAGGCGCGGGCGCGCAGGAACTCTAGAACTGCACGCTGGAGACCAAGCGCGCTGTTGCGCAGGTGAAGAAGGACGAGCAGGAACGCGGGGGCGAGGAGGAGTCAGGTCCTTACCCTCGTCCAGATCCGGAGACCTAGGGCACGTGGACGAGCGTTGGTGCGCAGGGCGGTATCAGGAACTGGGTGCGCAGGTGCGAGCTGACGAGCAGGAGGTCTTGTGCGCTCAGGAGACCACTGGCGCGCTAGGCACGCAACAGGAACAGGAGGGTGTTGACTGCTAACAGGAGAGCGCTGGCGAGCAGGAGAGCGCTGGCGAGCAGGAGAGCGCTGACGAGGAGGAGAGCGCTGACGAGGGGGAGAGCGCTGACGAGGAGGAGAGCGCTGGCGAGGCGAGTCAGGAGACTGCAACACTGGAGAGTGCTTACGCGCTACTACGCGTGAACCCGCAGGTGGGCGCGCAGGGGAACCCTGACGCACAAGGGAAGCCCCCACACCGTGGAAGACATCCTTTTGCCCCGAAGGGACCGATGCCCGTCGGATGACGAGTTCAGAAGCCTGCTGCACATCTGCGCCGGAGGTGGAAGGTCTGGAAGGCGTAGGAGATCGCGAGCGATCACCGTAGAGGTCCAAGGACGTGGCTGCTACCGTCTGCTCCCGACAAGGAGGATCCTCACCAGAGGACGAAGGCGGCGACGACTCGAAGAGGCGCCTCTTGACTCCCTTATAGGGAGACGGGAGGCCCCTGCTACGAAGAGGACGGCGAGCCTTACGGCGAAGGCGGCCACGAGGGAAGTCATCAGGATCGTCGGTCCTCCGAAGAGGAGTCTCTGTCAGTGCGCTCCCCTGAGGGGGAGGCGTACCCGCAGGAGAGACCGTGGGACCCACCTTCCCCTTCGAAGGATGTTCGGAAGGGGGAGGAGGGCCTTCAGCAACGTCCGCAACATCAGCCACAGCAGAGGTTTGAACAGACCCGTCGGAAGCCTCGGCCACCACCACATCGACAATAGACAGAGGGTCTACCTCTGCTATCACCAGCAACTGCTCAACAGCGGCCCCCAACTGGATAAGGTCAAACAGGGCTTCCTTGGAGGGCAAGCCCTTAAGCCCCAAGGAAGCCCAAAGCTGAAAGATACAGACTTATGGTCATCAACGTGAGAATCAAAATTAAAATCCTCCCCCGGGGGAGGAGGGGGATCCGCCCCGCTATGGGAGGCGACGCCCTCTCCCGCACCCCGAGACCGGGAAACAGAACAAGGGTCTACTACGCTACCACTCGGCAGCCTCTCACGAGAGGCCGGCCGAGTGGGAGCTTCGGAGGAGGTTTGGGTGGCGGAAGAAGAGTCCCTGGAGCCTTCCTCCTTCAAGGTAACCCTTGAAGGAGAAAGGTCTCTCTTGGACTTCTTCTTACGCCGGCGGGCAAACCTCTCCCACTGGGAGGTAGACCACTCCCTGCAATCACTGCAAGTTACTTCCTTGTCACATCGTTGGCCTCGACACTGCAGGCAAAGGGTGTGGGGATCAGTTTCGACCGCCGAAATGAAGGTACCACAGGGGCGGCCGGCGATTCCAGGGCACTTGCGCATGAAGATGATAAAAGGGGGAGGCCAACTTCCAAACACACAGCTGAGGAAAAGCAAAATAAAAGATTAAGGCTGTCAAGCGATGGCGATAGACAGACACGTCTGCACATCGTCCGAGCCAAAAGTGAAGTGAGACAACTCAACGGTGTGTGGGGGGGGGGAGGGGTAGCAAGCTACCCCTTCCCCTACCCTCTTTCTAACTAGCGCGGGGGTAGTTAACCCTCGTTAAAATTCTATCGGCTCGTCAATTTCAGCTACGCCGAAAGTAAACCCAATGTAAATAGCGCGGTTTGTATTTCGGTTATGGAACAAATTTGTATATCCAGAATGACCTGATAGTATACAGACATGAAACTAATAATGTATATTAATAAAAAAATTTATGAACATCTTATAACGAAATAATTTGAGAACAATCTAACCTTCAAAAGAATTCCTGCTGCACTACACTTTTTCATATAGTATATGCTTAACACTATACTTTACACTGTGCATAAGCTCCCTTCTAAAGATATTTATTACCTATTCTGTTACCTAACTGAGTTGTAAACTTCTGAAAAAAAATTAAAATGATGAAAATTTTAACTTATCTTTAGACTGAAGTTACTTAGATATTACAGCCTCCGTCCCAGTTATCAGCTTTGATTTAGATATGTGCCATCAGCGTTCTTTCAGCTTCCCTCTCCTTAACATGTCATTAGGGAAATCGGGTTGCCCACTCAAAAGTTTTTTTTCATTTACTGGCTTCGGCTTTTGGATTTCAAATGTACAGGTAAATAAACGCATCTGAAAGAAAAATAAAATATCGTTACTCCAAATATTCTCCACATTCAAGTCATAACCTGACTTTTAATGATTAATTTGATACATAAGAGTCACTTTTCAGTATTATCATGAGAGTATCAAACATATTTAACTTCATCTCTAGAGATAAAAATAACAGACACTTTTAACCTTAAACGTGACCATGCTGTTATGTTCTTAAAAACATCTGAAGGAAGAACAACGCTAATAACCAGATTTTGTGAGAAAAACAACATGGATAAGACAAAGCTCAGTTTGAATGATTATTCAAAAGTATATTAACAGCCATACATATTATATTATTGGTGCTTTTATGTCAACCACATTTTTTAAACAATGGTTTTATAAGTACTATTCTTAATAAGATTACCAGTATCATCATTGTATTGGTAATATTGCATTTAAAGTATTAAGATGCAAAAAAGATTAAATCTATAGAGTAGGTGAATATATAATTATGTAAAATTATATTTTTCTGGTATAATAGATGGCCAATATTAAAATCTCTTCAAATACTTTAGCTATCTGTAAAAGTTTCAAAGAACTCACAACTTTAGTACTTGGATTTAAAGTCAGTCAGTTTTAATTTTTCTAATAGATAGTAGCTAGCCAATTATAGATAAATTGGTGCTCTCATCTGATATCAGACCTTATCTATTGCTTTTTATTGATGTGTTGTCAAATAATTATGGAAAAGCCCAAAATGTGAGTTGGTAAACAAATGATATAAATCTTTTTGTATCATATGATATCCTCCAACAGATACATAAAATGAGAACTGTATAAGTATGATTCATTGACACTGGTCATAAGGAATGTTGTTAGAGTCAGGAAGGTCATTCGGCCCAGAAATGAAACTAGGGGAAACCCTCTCATATACACCAAGATGTAAAATTTGATAGATGTTGGACAGAAGGTTGCAAGAAAGGCAGTTGGAACGATGCCAGCTTAGGATAGAAAAAGAACGTCGGTAGAGGTGCCAGGGAAACTGAAAATCCTTAATTCATGCCTGTAATGCATTACATGATTACAGTGTGCCTCAAAGGACATTCTCAATAATAGATCAAACATTGCGGTAAAACAAAAAGGGACATCACAACATTGATGTAGAAACCTGTCACATAATCCATTAATTTTATGAATGAAACGGGAGGAATTGAAATAAAATAGAGGTAATTAAGTCTCCCTAACTATCCCTGCATTATGATATTGCTTTCTGTTTTTCACAGGGTACCAGGTGTGAAGTTGGCAAAGATTATAAAGTTCCGGTTTTTTAATATAGATACAATTATAGCATTCAAAGGGTAAAAACAGGCAGTTGTAATTTTACATCGTTAAGGAGTTTGATATTCTGTGACGAGCTTCTTTCAACTACACAGCTTTGGAACAGATTTTATTTGAATTTAAGCATTAATAATGGACAACTTTTCAAATACCAACTATCAATGGTTTATTGGCTAATTAATGTGATGACTGACTATCTCAAAATAAATCTTTTCCATTTGACTCCTCTTGAAAGCATAACAAATATTCAAACATGAAAAGACCAGCAGGAATCACAAAATTTCCTTTCATGTTACATTCTGAGGTAAATATCTCATATACAAAAATCCGTGTTTCGCTGCTTATAATCACTGGATTGGATAACAACTATCATATTGCAGCATCCACTCAACAAAGTGCTTAATTCATATATTAATGAAACCATCTTTACAGTAATAGAACTACAACACAATACTGTATATGCATGACTCAAATATTAGTACAGGGGCCTCTTGATGGGCCTGAGAACATGGGTGATGTACCCAGCAGGTAGCTTGAGCTCACTATGAAGACCAGGCTGTTTGAAGCTCCTCATGATTATAAAAAACTCCAAGTAACAGGAAGGGTCTCAGCTCTTTAGTTTAAAGACCTGGCTCAAGGCTGAGTCATATTATTTCATTGCCGAGCCTGAAAGCAGCTTCTCCTGGCGAAAGTAGATGAGCACATCATATATCAGGTGAAGAAAGGCTCTGAGCAGAGAAATAACCATTTTACAACATTAATCGTATTAGATAGCATAGTTTGTTTGGTAGACATGTGCAGAACATCAACACAGATAATCCAGACTTCTCCAGTGCAGTGCTTGAAGATGCTATATATCTTCATCCATAAAGTGACAGAAATGTAACCAAGTTGTAGTACCTCTGCAGGTGTAGCTGGCAAAGCATGTTCGGCTGCAGCGGTAGATATCTTTGTTCCTATACTATGAGCATCCACAGATCTGGGTACCCTTCGGTGTGTCGCCATTTGGGAGCCACCAGCCTTACTATGATATTCAGAGTAGTCAGAACCCTGTTCATTACTCTACAAATCATGCAGAATGGCTGAAAGGTATGGATCTCGGTGTTATCCCCAGGATGATGAAAAGTGTCCACTAGAGACTATGATGTATCAAGGACTGAAGAACAAACGATCAGAAGCATTTTGTTGAACTGGGTGGCAAACATTCTATTCAATAAGGATCTCCACAATCAAATTTTCCTTGCAACCAATGGATGAATGGACCATTCTGTTCCTATGACTTTTCTCTGGCAATTGAACTTGTCGGCAATTGCAATCCTCTTGCCTGGAATGAATCTTGCATACTTCTCCACTGTATTATTGAACGCCTATGTGAGAGCCTGCTTTGTCAACTCATAGAAAAGCTGTGAAAAACTATCGCTTTACTTGTAGCTTTCAGCCACTAAAGTCATGTGTTGCTCATCAATGTAACTGAGTGCTGCCTTCATCTTCAACAGGTTGATGTGCAGAGCCTTTTCTTTGTCGGACCAACAAACTCTGGTGATATGATTCTTCATGTGTGCACCTCCTTTCTTCTATGGGTCTATGAACAGCTGCGGTTCTAGAGGACACTTCAGAAGAGCCCCCTTGATAAAGTTCTTGTCTTCCAATCTCAACGGTAGATCGTCCTGTATCTTCTCCACTAGAACAAGAAGGTGGGGTGTATTGTTGGCAGCTGACCAGTGTCTCATCTGACACCACTGCAGAGATCGCTGGAGAAGACTGTGAGTAACAAGCTTCTAAAAAGATGAGGTAAATCTAAGCAGCTGTTACCACTGTCAAGTCGGTAATTCTTGCTGGGTAAGAAAAAGTTGCAATACCTTCCTGAGTCTGCTGATATTGTCTGATGGGGAGACTCATGTTGTTGCTATGTGTATCAGCAATGCTGTGTACTCTATTCTCTGGTTGGGCATGAAACTGGACTATTCCATATTTACCACAATCCCCAGATTGTAGCAGAACATAAGAAGACTGTCTTGGTGCTGAGGCAAATGCCTCCGACAAGAAGACCAGTATCAAAGTGTACAAATGCCAATATCGTTAGCACAAGCTAAAACTGCTGAGAACACTCAGATGAAAAGTTGTGGTGACATAGCCAGTGCAAAGTAACGAACTTTGAACTGATATACCCTCCCTCGAGACAAAGTGAAGGTACTTCCTGTAGGACTGATGGATTGGAATCTAAAAGTAGTGCACCTTCCCCATGAAATGAAAGCATAAATTCATTCCTCCTGATGGCTGCTCACATATTGCTTGCCCTCTTATCTTGAAAAAAGTCTGCAGGAAAAACTCTCTTAAGGGGAGAGATTGATTACCAGTCCCCAATAGCCAGTGAATTCTATATGAAGAATAGGTAACTGTAAAAGCCAGGAGAATTATCTAGTACAGTCTGCAGTGTATCCTTCTCCAGAATTTTCTTCACCTATGCCTGAAGAGCATAGTTTATTCAGAAGCTGGGTGATAAGACAAGAATGAATCTGAGTCTGAGTGAGGGAGGATGAGAGCCAATGAATGGGAGGGGTATCATTCCTGAAGGAATTATTATTATTATAATTATTATTATTATTATTATTATTATTACTAGCCAAGCTACAACCATAGTTAGAAAAGCAAGATGCTATAAGCCCAAGGGTCTCCAATAGGGAAAAATAGCCCAGTGATGAAAGGAAATAAGGAAATAAATAAATGATGAGACCAAGTTAACAATAAATCATTCTAAAACAGTAACAACGTTAAAACAGATATGTCATATATAAACTATTAACAACGTCAAAAATAGATGTCATATATAAACTATAAAAAGACTCATGTCAGCCTGGTCAATATAAAAACATTAGCTCCTACTTTTGAAGTTCTACTGATTCAACTACCTGATAAGGAAGATCATTCCACAACTTGGTAACAGCTGGAATAAAACTTCTAAAATATGACAAATTCGTAGATAATTAGTATTTTTCCTAACTATACAAACCTTAGCTATTTAATATGGGTATTACTTTCGGCATAGCTGAAATGACGAGCGATTAGAATTTTAACGAGGGATTACTACCCCCTCGCTAGTTACCGAGGGGGTAGGGAGGGGTAGCTTGCTACCCCTCCCCCCCCCCTCACACACCTGTGAATACTTCACTTTACTTAGAGGTAGGACTTCCCGGGGGACAGGGCTGTGGGCAAGTTTGATTAAATAGCTAAGGTTTGTATAGTTAGGAAAAATACAAATTATCTACGAAATTGTCATTTGTTCCGTAACTGAAATACAAACCACGCTATTTAATATAGGTGACTCAACCCTTAGGTAGGGTGGAAAGTCCCAGCCATACTGGCTTTTGGCTTTTTGCCCGGGGACTCAGTATCCGAGTGTGTTAGTACTCAAAGATAAGGAGTCCCTGCACCTCGCAAGTGCCTTGCTCCGCAAGGACCGCGGGCTACGTAAGCTTGTGTGTGAAGGAATGAAGTGTGACTCGTCCTAGGAAGTTGACCTGAAGTCCTTTAGATGGAATTCCAGGATAGGACGCTCCGAATACCACCTGGTAATGGTATGGGGACATGACAATATTAACATATTAGGAACACACGGGAACATGGTTTACATGCAGTGGTTTGAGGTCAGCTGTGCAGAGAACCCAGGATGCTGCTTTCCCCAAGAGAGGGGAGGATGAAGAAAAGAATAAGGGCCAGGCATACCTTTTCATTCATGCAGACTAAAACCGGGTAACAATGCCCTCAACCATCTACTACTTGTCCATTAAGGAGCCTGAGGTTTAAACCAGCTGTTGTGCAGCCACCACAGGGCTGATAGAGAACGTATCGAGCCTCCTGTGGGTCACGTCTTGCAGGTAGTGGGCTGTGAAGGTCGTCTGATGCTTCCAAACCCCTGCTTGTAAAACCTGCGTCACTGACTAGTTTCTCTTGAAGGCCAGGGACGTAGCAATGCCCCTGACATCGTGTGCTCTGGGGCGATGTGACGGAGGAGGGTCAGGATTCAGGGAATGATGGATAACCCTGCGAATCCATGCTGAGATAGTGTTTTTATTAACCTTCCTCTTCGTCCTTCCAGTGCTAACAAACAATGCCTGCACCCGCGGACGAACTGCAGCTGTTCTCCTAAGATAGAGCCTCGGACTCCTCACTGGGCACAGTAGGAGATGGTCTGGGTCATCTGTTACAGAACGAAGACTCGAAATCCAGAAAGAGTCGAACCGAGGGTCCGGCACTCCTGGATTTTGAGTCTTAGCCCAAACTCAGGGACGAATCTGAACGTTACCTCCCCCCATCCCCTTGAATGGGCGATGTCATACGAGAGACCACGAAGTTTGCCAACTCGTTTGGCCGAGGCCAAAGCTAGCAGTAACACCGTCTTCCAAGTCAGGAGGCGATCAGAAGCCTGGCGTAATCGTTTGAAAGGAGGTCTCTTAAGAGACCTGAGAACTCGAACCACGTTCCATGGAGGAGGTCTCACTTCCGACTGAGGGCAGGTAAGTTCATAACTTCGTATGAGTAGAGAAAGTTCCAGCGAAGAAGAAATGTCCATTCCTTTGAGCCTGAAGGCAAGACTTAAGGCTGAGCGATAGCCTTTCACTGCCGAGACTGAAAGGCTCATTTCCTCCCGCAAATACACGAGAAACTCCGCTATTGCTGGAATAGTGGCATTGAATGGAGAGATACCCCTTCCCCTCCCTGTTGGTGTGTGGTTGATTGAGTAGCTCGTGTCGTGGAGGAAGTTCTCTCGGGAGTTCCGTCAGGAGCTGCAGATGGTCTGGAAACTACTCTGCGTGATGCCATAGCGGAGCTATCAAGGTCATAGACAGGTTGACCGATATTCTGGTCTTGTTGAGCACCCTCCTCATCAGACAGAACGGGGGAAAGGCGTACACGTCGATGTTACCCCACCATTGTTGGAAGGCATCTTGCCAGAGTGCCTTGGGGTCCGGGACTGGGGAGCAGTACAGCGGAAGCTTGAAATTCAAGGCTGTCGTGAACAGATCCACCGTCGGGGAACCCCACAAAGTCAGGACTTTGTTGGCTACTAGACAATCCAAAGACCACTCGGTACTCACTATCTGTGATGCCCTGCTCAGACTGTCGGCGAGCACATTCCTCTTGCCTGGAATGAAGCGAGCTGATAGTGGAATCGAGTGGACTTCGGTCCATCTCAGTATCTCTACTGCAAGATGGGATAGCTGCTCTGAAAAGGTACCTCCCTGCTTGTTGATGTAAGCCACTATCGTGGTGTTGTCGCTCATCACCACCACGGAGTGACCCGCCAGGTACTGTTGGAACTGTTGAAGTGCCAGGAATACGGCCTTCATTTCTAGCAGATTTATGTGAAGGCACTTTTCTGATTCTGACCACAGGACTGAGGTCCTGTGGTTCAGAACATGGGCCCCCCCACCCTTTCTTTGAGGCCTCCGAAAACAGCATCAAATCTGGGGGGAGGACGAGAAGATCCACTCCCTTTCGTAGGTTCTCGTCTGTCACCCCCCACTGAAGGTCCGTCCGTTCCGCAGGACCCATAGGGACCAAGACGTCCAGGGAATCGTGTCCTTGATTCCACCGGGACTTGAGTCGCCATTGCAGCGATCTCATACTGAGGCGACCGTTTGGAACTAGACGGGCCAGGGAAGAAAGGTGACCGAGGAGACGTAACCACAATTGGGGTGGGAGTTCTTCCCGTCTGAGGAAAGGGTCTGCGACCCTCCTCAGCCTTGCTATCCCGTCGTCTGATGGGAAGGCTTTGTGGAGATTTGTGTCCAAGATCATACCTAGATATACCAGTCGTTGAGTTGGAAGCAGAGAAGACTTCTCGAGATTTACCATGATCCCTAGATCTTGACAAATTACAAGAAGCTTGTCCCAGTGTCGAAGAAGGGTCGACTCCGAGTCTGCCAGGATCAGCCAGTCGTCCAGATAACGGAGGAGATGGATGCCGATCCTGTGTGCCCACGAAGAAATCAGGGTAAACACTTTGGTAAATACCTGAGGTGCTGTGGAGAGACCGAAACACAGCACCTTGAACTGGTAGATCTTGTTGTCAAGGCTGAATTTTAAGTACTTCCTTGAAGACGGATGAACTGGGATCTGGAAGTACGCGTCCTTCAGGTCCAGTGTACACATGAAGTCTTGTGGTCTCACTGCAAGTCTGACCGTGTCTGCTGTCTCCATGCTGAACGGAGTTTGTTTGACAAACCTGTTCAGAGCTGAGAGGTCGATGACTGGTCTCCAGCCTCCAGACGCCTTCTTTACAAGAAAGAGTTAACTGAAGAAGCCTGGGGAACCGTCGACAGCCACCTGAAGAGAATCCTTCTTTAACATGGTCTCGACTTCTGCCCGTAGGGCTTGCCCCTTTGCTGATCACATGGCATAGGAGCTCAACGACACTGGATCCACTGTCAGGGGAGGTAGAGATGTGAACGGGATGCAATATCCCTGACTGATTACGGAAATCGTCCAGGAATCGGCCTGGAGTTGCTGTCACCTGATTGCGCAACTTTGTAGGCATCCCCCCACTGGTGGACATGCAGGGGGATTGCCAATCCTAGCGTTTGCAGCCTCAGCCACACCCTCTAAGATTTTTCCCTCCCTTCGAGGACTTTTTGCCTTTCTTGTCTTTGACAGGAAAGGGCTGCTGTTTCGACACCGTCGTCTTTGCTGCCACTGCTGGTTTCGTCGTCTTGGATGGGCGAGGCTGTTGAGGTGCTGGAGGTTTATAGGGCTTTGATGTGAGAGCCCTCTGGAGGAGAGAGTCCGGATTGGATTTCCTCAACCTCTCAGCTGCCTGTTCCACATCTTTAGGCTCAAACAGATTCTTTCCTAAAAGGGAAGAATGTCTGAGCCTGCTGACTTCGACGGCTGGGACCTTCGAATGGAACCTTTCTGCCACCGCATCACGTCATTTTAAGATGGAATTGGCCCACAAGTTCGAGACTTGGTGGGCCAGAAACTCAATGGTGCGGGTGCCCAAAAGGAGGAAGGTCTCCAGGGCTTTCCTGGTGCTCTCCTTAGACAGATCCTCGGATCGCAACAGGATGCCAAGAGACCCCAGCCAGACGTCCAGCCACGAAGTAGCCTGCATGGCACACTTCGCAACGTTCTCCTGACTTAGGATCTCTGTCGCCGAGAAAGTCACATGCCGGCTAGAGAGCCTCTCTAGAGGGACTCCCTTGGTAAGCTCTTCTACAGAGTGGTGCAAGGGAAGAGCTAAGCAAGACTCCTCCATGATCTCAAAGTACCTCCTCTGGTGGATACGAGGAGGAGGGAGGAGCTTGTTGCCAGCAGTGGAACGGCTGGAGGAGGCGAGTTCGGAGAGCTGGCCCTCAACCTCATCCCTGGCACTCTTCACCCCTCGGGACCAGGGAAAAGCCGCACTGGCCTTAGCGGGCTTCTGGGTGCCAAAGAATCGGTCCAGGACCGTGTCCTTGCCCTCACAAGGAGGAATCTCAGGGTCCTGGAACCAGTTGAGATGCCTCATCAGGGTCAGGACCTGCCAGAAGGCATGCTCTGACTCCTGTTGCTCTCCTCCTGGAGAACTGGCAGCAAAGTCTTCCGTCCCCAAAGGCTCTACTTGGGGGGACACGTGGACGTTCTCCACGGGTCTCGTTGGCTCTGGTCGAATCCTAGAAGACGACTTAGGAGCCAGCTTGACCCTGGGAGAAGTTACCACGACTTCTACTCCTCTCTTCCTTTTCAGTGGGGTTGAGCTGCCCTTGATTTGAGGCCCAACTCAGAGAAGGCAGGCTTGACAGCCTGAACGACAGCTCTGATAAGGGACCCAAACCATGGCTGCTTACTGACAGATGCTGTGCCAGAGACTCCCTCTGGAGGGGAGGGGATCGGGCGATCCTTCGGAGTAGACACTACAACGGGGCATGCCTGAAAAGAAAGGGAAGAAGAAAAGGTTGGTTCCTGGACCTATCTGAAGGCTTCCCCTCCTCCTGCGAGCGCGCTGATCTGCGCTTGCCGGGGGGGAGGGGGAGGGACGTGAAGGAGACGACCTGAATGCTCACGTTCCTGAAGCCTCGCGTGGGGGCTCGCGCTGTGAATCCCAATGGGAATCGTGCCGGGGTTCGCGCTGGCGCTTGTGCGATGGAATATTCCCTGGTTCAAGCGCGGGCGCGCGGAGATGAAGGCCTGGGCGTGCAGGCGAGGGAGCGCGTGGGCGCGCAGGCGAGGGAGCGCGTATGCGCGCAGGCGAGGGAGCGCGTGGGCGCGCAGGCGAGGGAGCGCGTATGCGCGCAGGCGAGGGAGCACGTGGGCGCGCAGGCGAGGGAGCGCGTGGGCGCCCGGGCGGGGGCGGGCGAGGGCGCGAGCGGTGGCACAGAGGTGAGCGATGGCGCGCAGGCGAGCGATGGCGTGCAGGCGAGCGATGGCGCGCAGGCGAGCGATGGCGCGCAGGCGAGCGATGGCGCGAGCAGTGGCACACAGGCGAGCGATGGCGCGCAGGCGAGCGATGGCGCGCAGGCGAGCGATGGCGCGCAGGCGAGCGATGGCGCGCAGGCGAGCGATGGCGCGCAGGCGAGCGATGGCGCGCAGGCGAGCGATGGCGCGCAGGCGAGCGATGGCGCGCAGGCGAGCGATGGCGCGCAGGCGAGCGATGGCGCGCAGGGCGCATAGGTGAGTAACTGCGCAGAGGCAGAGGGTGCGCGTGGGCGTGCAGGCGATCTATGGCGAGCAGGCGAGTGGGCGTGCTGGCGAGCAGGCGAGTGGGCGTGCTGGCGAGCAGGCGAGTGGGCGTGCTGGCGAGCGATGGCGCGTAGGTGATGGTGAGCGCAGGCGCACAGGTGATCGATGGCGCGCAGGTGATCGATGGCGCGCAGGTGCGCGATCTGTCGAAGGCAGAGGGTGCGCAGTAGGAACAGCAAGCGTAGTTGCGCGCGAAGGTGACTGCTCGTGTGCGCACAGGATCTCCGAAACCTCTAGAAGAGCGCTTAGCAAGGGCTGGAACATGTGCGCGCGAAGGTGACTCGCGCAGGCGAGGGCTGACGAGTGGGCGAGGTCCGAGGGCGCGCAGGAGATCGCTGACGAGAAGGTGAAAGTAGAGTCTTCCCTCCTGCGCCCAGATCCGGAGATTGTGGGCGCGCAGGTGAACGATGGCGCGCAGGTGAAGAGCGCTGGTGAGCTGGAGATCGTGGGCGCGCGTGGCACGCATCAGGATCACGGCGCGCAGATGTGTGCTGGCGAGGAGAAGATCGCTGCCGTACAGGTGATCGCTGGCGCGCCGGTGAGCGCTGGCGCGCCGGTGAGCGCTGGCGCGCAGGAGATCGATAGCGAGCAGGAGAGCGCTGGCGCGTAGACTCTGCAGCAGGAGATCGCTGGCGCGTTGTCCCTGGCACAGGATGTTTCTGGATAGTAGTCTCAGGAACAGCAGGAGAGCGTGCAGGAGAACATGGGCGCACAGGAGTTACCTGGCACTTAAGGGACTTACTCACAATGTGAGAAAGCCTCTTTTGCCCCGAAGGGACTGGTGCCCGTTGGATAACAGGGTGCGTGGCCGCCCACAGCGCGTCAGCCACCAGGAACGGAGACGGAAGGTCAGCAGGTCTGGCAGGAGAAGGAGATCGCAAACGATCAGCAAAGAGGTCCAGGAATGCAGCTGCACGGGTTGGTGCACGGCGACTGAGGCAAAGAATCGATGAGGCGCCTCCTAACTCCCTTGTGGGGAGAAGGTAGGCCTCTACGGCCAAGAGCAAGACGAGCCTTACGTCTGATACGTCCTCTGGGGGCAGTAGGCAGACCATCATCAGTCCTCCGAAGAGGAGTCTCTGTTAGTGAACTCCCCCGAGGGGGAGAATCACCTGCAGGAGAGACCGTTGGACTTAGCTCCTCCCTCAAAGGATGTTCAGAGGGGGGAACTAAGCCTTCAGCAACATCAGCACCCAAGGCAGAGGTTTGACCTAACTCGTCGGAAGCCTCTGCCACAACAACGTTGACGATACACAGAGGGTTGACCTCTGCTATCGCCGGCGACTGTTTGACAGCAGCCCCCAAAATGATTATGTCAAACAGGGCTTTCTTGGAGGGCGAACCCTGAAGCCCCAAGGAAGCCCATAGGTGCAATAAATCATCATTAGAAACATTAGCAGAAATAACCTCGCCCGGGGGAGGAGGAGGAGCTGCCTCGCTATGGGAGGCAACACCCTCTCCCGCACCCCGAGGTTGGCGAACACAAGTACGGCCTACGCTACCACTCGACGGCCTCTCGGAAGAGACCTATTGAGTGGGAGCTTCGGAGGAGGTATGGGCTACGGAAGAAGAGCCCTTGGGATTTTCTCTCTTCAAGGAAACCCCTGAAGGAAAAATATCCCGTTTAGACTTCTTCTTCTGGCGCCGTGAAAACCTCTCCCACTGGGAGGTAGACCACTCCCTACACTTACCACACACTTTATTTCTGTCACACCGTTGACCCCTGCAAAAAGGACACAAAGTGTGAGGGTCCATGTCGACCGCCGACATGTACCACAAGGGTGGTCAGGTAAGCCGGGACTCTTCCGCATGATAGAGGCCAACTTCCAAACACACTGACAAGAAAAAGCAAAAACAAGATCAAAGGCTGTCCATAAGCGAGGGTGGGAGCAGACACGTCTGATTGTCACCCAAACCAAAAGCAAAGTGAAGTATTCACAGGTGTGTGAGGGGGGAGGGGTAGCAAGCTACCCCTCCCTACCCCCTCGCTAACTAGCGAGGGGGTAGTAATCCCTCGTTAAAATTCTAATGGCTCGTCATTTCAGCTACGCCGAAAGTAATACCCATATTAAATAGCGTGGTTTGTATTTCAGTTACGGAACAAACTGTGTAGTATTGAGCCTCATGATGGAGAAGGCCTGGCTATTGGAATTAAATGCCTGCCTAGTATTATAAACAGGATAGAATTGTCCCGGGAGATCTGAATGTAAAGGATGGTCAGAGTTATGAAAAATCTTATGCAAAATGCATAATGAATTAATTGAACGACGGTGCCAAAGATTAATATCTAGATCAGGAATAAGAAATTTAATAGACCGTAAGTTTCTGTCTAACAAATCAAGATGTGAATCAGCAGCTGAAGACCAAACAGGAGAACATTACTCAAAACAAGGTAGAATGAAAGAATTAAAACACTTCTTCAGAATAGACTGATCACCAAAAATCTTGTAAGACTTTCTCAAAAAGCCAAATTTTTTGTGCAATTGAAGAAGACACAGACCTAATGTGTTTCTCAAAAGTAAATTTGCTGTCGAGAATCACACCTAAAATTTTAAAAGATTCATGCAAATTTAAAGAAACATTATCAATACTGAGATCTGGATGTTGAGGAGCCACCATCCTTGACCTAATTACAATCATACTTTGAGTTTTGTTAGGATTCAACTTCATACCCCACAATTTGCACCATGCACTAATTTTAGCTAAATCTCTATTAAGGGATTCACAAACCCCAGATCTACATTCAGGGGATGGAACTGATGCAAAGAGAGTAGCATCACCTGTATATGCAACAAGCTTGTTTTCTAGGCCAAACCACATGTCATGTGTATATAGTACGAAGAGTACAGTAATGGGCCAAGAACACTACCCTGTGGAACACTGGATATCACATTCCTATACTCATTATGGGGCCCATCAACAACAACTCTTTGAGATCTATTACTTAAAAAATCAATAATAATGCTAAGAAACGACCCACCCACTCCCAACTGTTTCAGTTTGAAAACAAGGGCCTCATGATTAACACGGTCAAAGGCAGCTCTAAAATCAAGGCCAATCATACGAACTTCCTGACCACAATCAAGGGATTTCTGTACAGCATTGGAGATTGTAAGAAGGGCATCACATGCTCCAAGGCCTTTACGAAAACCAAATTGCAAACTAGGGAATAGATGATTACCTTCAGCAAACCTATTAGGACGTTTTGCCAGAAGACGCTCAAAAACTTTAGATAATATGGGAGTTATGGAAATTGGGTGGTAATCAGTGGGATTTGAGCTACCACAAACACATTTACATAGAGGAGTAACATTACCAATTCTCAAACAAGTGCTAAAAGTTCCTCTTATTGCTAACTTGCGCAAAATAACAGATAACTTTGGAGCTAAGAAATCTGCTGTCTTTATAAAAAAACAATGGAAAAATACCATTTGGGTCTACACTTCCAAAAGCATCAAGGTCCATCAACAGAGCTTTAATTTCAAGAGATCAAAAAGCTAAACTAGTTAGTTTAGCCTCAGGAAAACATGAGTGAGGAAATTCAAATTTTTCATTACTCTGTTTACTGTCAAAAACATCAGCCAAAAGGGTTGCCTTTTCCTTTGAACAGTGAGTGACTGAACCACCTGCTTTAAGTAAAGGAGGAACTGTTGCATCTACACCAAAGACTGCAGATTTAAGGGTAGACCACCATGTTCCTGAGTTGTACCAGAAAGGGTTGCTTTTATGGGTAAATTGTACTCCTTTTCAGTTTAGGCATAAACTCTCTGAGCAAAAGCTCGAAGCTGAGTATAGTTATTCCAGGTCAAATCTGATCTGTTACCCTTCCAAAGATGATAGGCCTCCTGCTTCTCCAAATAAGCACGTCTACAAGCATCATTGAACCACGGTTTGTCCTTTACTCGGTACCTTAGCACACGAGAAGGGATACGCCTATCAATAATGTTGACTATATTCTCATTCAAAGGGACAACAGGATCTACACTACTATATAATTGTGACCAATTCAAGCACAACAGATCATGCAAAATCCCATTCCAGTCTGCTTGGGATTTCATATAAATTTTACAAGAGTATGATATATCCGGGACAGGCTGCTCAGTCTTCACTACTAATGAAATCAAGGCATGATCAGATGTCCCGACTGGAGAGCCAACCTTACTAGTTATAACGCCAGGGGAGTCAGTGTATACGAGGTCCAAGCAATTACCAGACCTGTTGGTAGCTTCATTTATGATTTGCTCACAGCCTGAGTCAGAGGCAAAGTCTAAAGCTCTTAAGCCATGGCGATCGGTAGGAGAGATAGAACTCAACCACTCCCTATGGTGAGCATCAAAATCACCAGCAAAGACAAATGAAGCCTTTCTATCATCTTCTTGTATCTTAGCCATAATGGTAAGAAGACAATCAAAGATAGAATCATCCATGTCTGGATTCCGGTAGATCGAACACAAATAAAAGTTGTTATGCCTGCCACAAACTTTTATTGCCCGAATCTCATGACATCCACATTGATAGCAGGACTCATGAGAAGCAGGGTACTCAGTCCTAATATACACAGCCATTCCCCTGGCCCTAGGGATGGTATCATGTTTCAACATTATTGGCTTCTTAAAACCAGTTATAAGGAGCTCAGATGAGTGCCTCATATTAGAAACCAGAGTTTCTGAGCACAAAAGAATATGATACTGTCTGGATGCAACTGTAAGGTCTTGAATATTTGTATGAAGACCAGTCTTTGGCTCCATAATGCTGCCACCTTTCCCAACAGCATCACCCATTTCATGGCAACAGGATGATAGAACTACTGTTCCTGCTATCTTCTACCTCCTCTCATACCCCTACCTCTCCTGAAATGGCCAGAGAGGGGTGGGGTTGAAAGAAACAGGATAGAATCCAAGCCTCTAGAAGAGGTAGAAGAGGTTGAAGGGGCTGACTTAGCCCTCAATATCGCTGACAACCATTTCATGGCTAACTTCAGAAGGGATGTAGCTGATGATCTAGTAGATATCTTCGAGGGATTTTTAGAAGGTGACTGCATGATGGAAGATGGAGTCATGATTTGTCTTCCTTCAGTTTTCTACCATGTCGTCCACTTCATCAGATGAAAAAAGAGCTGGGTTATGCAGCACTGACAAGTTCCATAGTGCAAGGGTAATCTGTTGACCAATTTGCCTCGCATATTTGGCATCTACTGCATCCCTCCATTTGAAAACTGTGCGGAGACAACAGTTAGGTGATAACTGAGAGGCGAGGTGAATCCAACTAAGCTTTTATTAAACAATCATCAAGTTTATACACAGAATGTCACAAAAATTCAAACATGAAAAAGCATGAACTAGCACGATAACACAAGTTGGAACATCACAAAAAAAATTCAAACATGAAAAAGCATGAACTAGCATGATAACACAAGTTGGTCTATAACAGCAGGGAAGAGGGAGTGATAAGATAAAAAATCAAAACCGTTACAGTGTACAAAAGTGTATGAAATAGGTGCGGTACATGGCTTCCCCCTTGAAAATTACATACATGTGAAATAGGGCACCCTGCTTTAGAGAGGTGTACTGTAGGCTGGTCATCTGGCAGGAAATATGCAAGTTTTAGGCAGTCAATGGAGACCCAGTCTTCTTTGTGATGGATGATCATGCAGAAAGCCTTTGACGCACGACAGATTACAAGGAAAGGGTCCGTGTAAGGGGGCGGTAGCGATGGCTTGTTAGTGTTGTTGCACAGGCAAACGTATGTTGCCGAACACAAATGTTTGTATGTGTTGCTTAGCTGGGGGCTTGTAAGTCTGGCGGCATGGAGTAAATTTTCCCACAACATGATGTAGGTATTGGAGTTTGTTAGAGGAGACTGTAGACAGAAAAAATCGGCTGGAATGACCAACGGGTCCCTATATACCATTTCAGCTGCCGAGACATCCTGAGCGTCTTTAGGAGTGGTTCTTAGTCCCAGGAGAACCCATGGAAGCTGGGTAAACAAAGTGGAGTCCTTGCAGTGGGACATCAAAGCAGCTTTGAGGGCATGATGAAAACATTCAACCCTTCCGTTGGCAGCAAGGTTGTAGGCGGTGATGCCCAGGAGGTTTACTAATGATGTCCACAATTAAGAGGTGAAAGTGGTACCCCTGTCAGAAGTAATATGCTCAGGGAAACCAAATCTCGCTATCCATCCTGAGAGTAAGGCAGATGTACAAGAGGCGAACATTGCAGTTTTCATGGATATGGCTTCAGGCCAACAAGTGGAGCGGTCGATGATGGTAAACAGTTAACGATGTCCTTGTGGTGTGGGTGTGGGCAAACTGACGGTGAGGTTGAGAAAAGGTGCCCACTCCTGAATCCGTGGGTCAATGTACCTTTGAAGTTTGGCATGCAGTACAGGTGCAGACCCAATCCTTAGCATCTTTAGCAATACCATGCCAAATAAACTTAGTCTTCAGTAGCTATGCAGTAGATAGGGAGGGATGTGAAAGGCCACAAATGAAGTCAAACACCTGTCGAAACATAGGAGCAGGTATCCTAGGTCTAGGTCTACCAGTACTGACCTCACAGAGGAGGGTGGTGTTAGGAGTCACTGAGGGGGCCATCTTCCCAACAGAGGGATGTGCAAGATGTCCTACTTACCTGGTACTCTGGATGTGCAAGATGTCCTACTTACTTGGTACTCTGGATGTGCAAGATGTCCTACTTACCTGGTACTCTGGATCCTTTCGTTGGGCTTCTGCCAAGGCGTTGTCATCCCATCCCAAGTGAATGGCGGCCAATGTGTTTCTTGACAGGACATCGGCAACTGGATTCACTTTCCCAGGGACGTGTTGAAGGGTGCAATTGTATTCAGACACGGAAGAGAGATGTCGGCGTTGACGGGTGGACCAGGCATCGGACTGTCGAGTGAAGGGTGGCACTAGAGGCATGTGGTCTGCGCGAATGACAAAGGGCATAACTTCCAGGAAGTAGCAAAAGTGATGGACAGCCAAGTGCACCTCCAGCAATTTGCGGTCGAAGGTAGAGTAGCCAGATTCCGCCTTGGACAGTTTTCTACTGAAGAAGGCCATTGGACGGGGTGAGCCGTTTACCACCTGTTCGAGTACTGCACCAATAGCGACGTCTCTGGCATCGGGGGAGAGAAGGATAGGTGTTTGTGGCACAGGAAAAGGGAGAGCAGCAGCGGTTGATAGGGCAATCTTTGCATTTCAGAAGGCTGCTACTTGAAGGGGGCCTCATTTCAGATCTTTTGGCATACCCTTGAGGCATAGAGGGAGGAAGTGGTAATAGTTAATCATGCCCAAGAATTCTTGCACTGCTTTGACAGTCAAGGGCATGGGGAAGTTTGGAATGACTGCTACCTTCTCAGGGAGGGAGTGGACTCCTTCAGGAGTGATTCAGCACCCTAAGAACAATACTTCATTGGCGCCACAGATACACTTGTCGTACCGGACTACAAGGCCATTCTGTTGTTGGCAGTCAAGCACGATGCGTAGGTGACAGAGGTGTACCTCTTTGGAGGAAGAGAACACAAGTATGTCATCCACGTAATATACACAGAAGGGGAGGTCCCCTAAGATGCAATCCATGAGGCGTTGAAAGTGGCCCCAGTAATACGAAGGCCAAAACAGGAGTAATTGAAGGTATATGTATTGAAGGTGGTGGTGATGGCGGTCTTGGGGTATGTCTCCGGGTTTAAGGGCACCTGATAATACCTTTTCAGGAGGTGGAGTGTTGAGAAAACCTTCGCTTTGTGCAAGTATGAGGTCATGTTGGCGATGTTTGGGAGGGGTAATGATCTGGTTCTTTCAGCATGTACCGGGACCTTTAATCCCCACATGGACGCAAAGAGCCATCTTTCTTCAGGACGATTTGCGTAAGAGTGATGACCATGGGCTTGTGGCCTTTTGGCAAAGGCCCATTTCTTCCATTTTGGCGAATGTTTGTCTAGCGGCTGTCAAACGATTCGGTGCCAGACGCCTGAATCTGACAAATACTGGGGGCCCCATCGTCTTGATAGGGTGATAAACACTGTGTTAGGTGGGAACTGTGGACGTTTGAAGAAGTTTTGGATGGAAAACTTTCGGATACGACGTGAGGAGGTGGGGGTAGGCATTCGTGGGTGCGCTAATGTGGAGAGCGAGGTCAGAGGGGGTGGGTTGGAGATGTCGGTGAGCTACATCAACCAGATGGTGGAAATGTGAGAGGAAAGCCGCAGCGAGGATTGACAATATCACGTCAGCAACAAGAAATTTCCAAATATATTTGGCGCTTCCAAACTATAATGTAAGGGTTTCATAACTGTGGGTGGGTATCACAGATCCGGTGGCAGCTAGCTACCAGGCGAAAGTCAACAGATTTAGATAGACTACGTCGTTTTCTGGAGAGTGGCCTTGGCAGAAGAGAACGGCAAACACCCGTGTCAACAAAAAATCACACGTCCGTACTTGCATCCTGTAAAAAGAAAATAATAGTGATAGGGAAGGCCACCACTGCAAGCAATGGCCTACTTACATGTTTTTGGGGCACTGACAACCATTCACACATTTCTTTGCAACGGTTGTTGAGAGCTAAAAAATTTTGTCATACCCTATTGGGGTGTACCCTTGCTCGCAAAGCCAATCAGAAATTTCAGAGAAAATGTCCTCGGGGATTGCTGCGAGAACATAATCTGCTTTTGTGCTTGACTGAGTCATGCCCTTCATGCAAAACTGGACTTCAGGACGCTGGAACCAGACGAATGCTTCTCCGCTTGCCTTAGAGGCAGATTCGGTTGGCGGCACCTTAAACAGTAGGGCAGAGCAGTGAAGGGGCCGGCGGGAGGGAGCGGACACTCCGCTGGTCACCAATGTGTGGTGGCACTGTAAGGTGATAATTGAGAGGCGAGGTGAATGCAACTAAACTTTATCAAACAATCATCGAGTTTATATACAGCAATGTGCGAGCAAGAATGTCATAAAAATTCAAACATGAAAAAGCATGAACTAAAATGATAACACAAGTTGGTCTATATTAGTGCAGGGAAGAGGGAGTGATGAGATGAAAAATCAAAACTGTTACAGAGTACGAGTGTGTACAAAACATGAGAGGTGTAGAACCCAGTTATCCCACTTGTTGACTGACGGATGCATTAAAAAGGTGTCGTTCTTAGTGACTGTAAAAACCATGCCGATGAGAAATCATGATGTTATCTAACCAGGAAGTCACCTGGAGGCCTGCTATGTTAAAGATTTCCATAGTTTCAGACTCAGATGCCCAGAACACAATTCCCCCTTTCATGAGTCTCTAAATTGAAGTTCCTGGAGTCAGATTCTCCACAGCAGCATCAACTGGATGTAGAAAAGGCTGGTCTCCCAAGGACTATAAACCTCTTTTAACCAGAGAGTGTGGGAGGCAAGATATTGCTTGAGTGACTCAACCGTTCTAAGTTCCTTGGCCCAAAGATCTGGGAATCTATGCTATGTAGAGTAAGTTGAACAAGCTCTAACCAGGGCAACTCTAGGACGGGCCTCAAACCGAAGCAACAATAAATGGAGGTTATCCTACCTTGACTCATGATTTATTTGTCTCCTAAGTCATTGATCTGTCAGATGCAAAACAAGACCTTGATGAAAGTAGATTTCATCTCAGGATTTTCTTTCCCACTGGTACTGGTCTGGAATCAGGTGCCAAAAAGTCAAGGGTGTCTCTGGACTCTTAAGAGGTCTTTCCATGATCTGGTGGAAGCTCCTGTGGTTTTGTCTATTTCCTCTTGGAGCCCAAGATCAAACCTGATTGGTACAATGAAACCGCAGGAGCAACAGCAATCAGTTTGCTTCCTATATAGCCAAGGTGGAGCCTTCTGCCCTCGTGTGTATATTGGGTGACATGGCTGAAGCCTATACCACTGAAGGACTCACAGAAGTGCATGAAGAGGACCTGCAGACATGTGTGTCCTTGGGTGGTCTGTCAACCAAGCATGAATAGTCTCTATGATAGTCTGATGAAGCCTCTACACAAATGGGGAACAATCTCCTGCTCACCAATTTATGTGCACAGAAAGGCCTTTCCTTTTTTGCAGGGGGAGGATACTAAGGTGAAGGGCATCTACTAGGTGGAACATCTGGATGCCTTAAACTACCCGCAAAGGACCTCGAGCGATAGGAAGAGGAGGAAGGATATCAACTGCAAGCTCTAACCTTTCAATCCCTCCTGGTTGTCCAATACAAAGGATTCGTGTGAAGTGTGAAAGCATAAGAGGTGAATGGATTCGCATAAAATTGTCCCCTAAAGAACATTCATGTGAAGACATAGCTCTTTAGCTGGCACAAGGAGAATGAGTGTGTTGTATGTGTGAGCTTGTGAAGACCCTGTATGGGGCAAGCATGATTATGACAAACTCAAAGAAAAGGAGTACTGTAAGCACTTAGAGACCTAGCTACAGGTGAGACTACTTGTGAGTGGTTTATGAGTTGGGACCTTGCGCATGGAACCTTAGTACATGGTGACCTAGCACATGAGAATTTAGCACACAAAATACTAGCACATGGGTAGTATACCTAAGGGGAGCCTATGTAAGGGGAGTGTATGTCTGCTTGTCTATGGTCTAGACTCTAGAGGCTGATCCAGAAACTTGTCTAGATGGAGGAGACAGCCTAATATTGTTATTGGATGGGGAAGGCTGAAAGGTCCTGAAAACCACCGCCTGGTGCAAAAGTAAACACTGATTGGATTTTCTCCATTTCTCCCAGTTCTAGGGGGAGCAGTAAAGGACCTTTAACCAAGGAATTCTTGAAGTTCCCTACCTCCCCCTGATCTTCTTGCCTTGTGAACTAGGAGGCAACCACATCTCGCTTATTTAGATTCCTGTTGGCCCACTGGTTAGCTGCCTGGTGACCCAAAAATTATACAGCTTTTGCCTCAGAACAAGTGCATTCTGTGAACTGCCTCTTCTTCTCTGCATAAGAAAGGTCTGAGTTTGAGGCAAAGCATCCCATGGTATCTGACCAGTGGTCCAGTCAGGAGGCCTCCTAAACCATGAAAATAAGGGGAGGCCTCATAAACCATGAAAATAAGGTGCTGAGTAGCTAGTTTCTTTGCTGAAATGGATCAGATTAGGGTAGAGACTGCTGAGTCCCAAGGCAGAAGAGAGGCATGAAAGTCCTAAGTCACAAAATGGCATCTCCTGCATCAACAAAATTGTTACAGAATTGTAAATGATGGGTCTCCTATCTGGGAATCTGATACCTGCAGATCAACCTTGTCGACTGTTTCCTTAGGAAGTTCTAACCATTGTCTCAAACCCTGGGGGATATGGCACAGTTTCTCTATTGCTAGTTCCCTGCCTTAAATTGGTGATCTAGGGGCTTTGCCAGGGTCATTAATCCTCCTGATTAGGGACAGGGGCTATAGAAAGCAAGACTCAGACTCTGCCCACTCGGATTCGGTGCAACCTGGACCGGCTGCTTACAGCAACTACATTATGGATTTGGGGAGTCCTCCCCCAGGAGAAGGCTGTTCCTCTCTGGAGAGGAATCGTACAGCTTCACATCTTCCTGATCGAACGCAATATCTGGCAGGCACCGAAATGGATCGGAGATTAGAAAATTATCGCTAATTTCCCTATTTTTGAAACTAAAAAGTCTCACATATGAAACATTGGGAACTCCTCTGCTAAGTAAGTGGTAATGAGGAAAAGAACTATCATCAGGATCTCTCCTATGAAAAGGCCTAAGGGAGTCAGCCAATATCTTAAACCTTCATTATGGAGTCTCTGCTCTCACTTTTGGATCCCTTTGAAAAGGAGGAACAAGGGTGCTCCATCACATATGAGTAAGCAACAGTAAAGATCCAAATGTGGTTGCCTAGATGAAAACTGGTCTAATGATGGTTTGGTGCTTTCAAAGGTGACAATATGTAATTCTCAACATAAGAGATGCATCTTGGCAATCACAATTGCCTATGTCTCTGCTGGTTAGGATCATATGCCAAAGCCCACGCAATCACACCAGAGTACTTTCCTTTGGTTCACCAATAATCTTTGTACTGTGCTAAGGGAGTGGAATTGGTGCACTAGCTTGAATCTTTATTATCTATTCCATGTACAGTATATCCAAGATTAAAAGGGATAAGAGGGCATCAACAGCAAAAGCTCGCATGTCAACTGTTGCGCAAGCTTGTGTGCAATAAATAGGAGAGCACATGCATGTGACTGTTCTAAATTAGATGAAAAAATGAAGTAGAGAGGCGCACATCCTACTAATATAAAAAAGGAAAGCGCTAGCAGAAGTGCTCATATAGTAGGCCACTCTACATAGCAGGTGAAAGGTTGAGCGATCAATCATGAGAGGTAAGAGGGTGCATGATTGATCGCAAGCATGTGAGAGTGTGAGCGAGGCACCACGAACAGATGAGACGATGCGCGATTGACCATTAGCTGGTGTGCAATCATAAACATGAGATATGGGGTTCTCTTTTTTGAGCGTGTGAACACCTAGTAGTATGCCTACCATTAACCTAATTTGTGTCCAAACAGGCGAAATGGCGCTCCAGTAGGAGCGACCGATTACCACCAGGTGCTCGATTGTGAGCATGTATTGTGGCACTCTCCAAGATACATGTAACTGTGAACAGTTGAGAGTTGAGGAGCAAGCAAAGCATCATACAACCTCACCATCTAATTCTTTGTCCTTGGTGATGGATTAGCAAACACTATTTCTCCTATGGGGGGAAAGAAATGGTATAAGTGACTTATATAAGTTCCATTGATCTGCCTTAAGAAAATAATTGTCCAATAAGGGAAATGAAAGGGTGGCAGCCACGTTTTCTTGCAACCAGGAGTGTGTACAAAGTTAGAAGATTACATGCCTAGACCGGGGACACTTAGGTGTACGAGCAGACACTCATATAGGAGTTGTTTCTCTCTGCTTAGTAAGCGTAATAATCTAGGCTGAATGTGTGTCTAAATTGCACCCTGAAACACTTCTTTATCAGCGATCCTCTGACTTTCTGGGAAGGTGAGTGATTCAAATGAGAGCACCTGCCATCATCACCTTGCTTTATGATCATCGAATGTGTATGCATAATTGCAATCACTCATTCAAGACATAAGGAAGTATCTCCTCTTGGAGAAAGCTTGCTATAGGATACACATAAAGCTCCATAGGATCATATGAAGCTCAGTCACTGTGTGTGCTATAGTTAAATCTGCTAGTGTTAAGCACACTAGTGTTAATAGCACTAGTGTTAAACTTGCTACTCACTAAGGTTAAGAGTGCTAGTGTGAGAACGGGATGTGTGCACATATCAGGAGCTCACTGAGCACAGACAAAAGGTCTGGCAAGAGATTTTTTCTGATCTAGTCAGAGAAGGTTGTGAGTGCAAAGCAGCGTGCTCATTGGTAAATAATGATTCTAATTTCAAACAACCTGGTTTCTCTTTTAGGAAAGAGAACTTGCTCCTCCTGATACCATCTTCCTTTTGAGCTTGTCTGTGATTGGACAATCAGAGAAGTCTGACTCGAGAGTAAAATATTAGTCAGCCACTTGAGTTTAAATTCAATGACAATGTCATAAGACACTGAAGTTTATTCTGAAAGACATCGTCTTCAACAGCAACAAGTGTCCAAAAGTAAAAGAAAGGAAACTCGAGAAGCAAAGTTTAAAGAGAAGTGGAAAGTATGTCTCTATTCTTTGGCAGCAAAATTCAAAGTGACTCTTCAGTGTACCAGCAGAAGGAGCGGGGCATTCCGGCCACCAGACGCCAACTACCGACATCTTGTTATAAGTTTTTAACTGCCAATTTCCAACTGTGCTTAAATAGGTTATATCATAGGATGAGGGTTGTATCTGTGTAATAAAAAAGGGATATTAGATAGCATAACTAGAACCCCAGATCCTCTCCTAGGATTCCAGGTCTTCTTTACTTACCAATGGATTTTAACTACCAGGAATACCCCTTCTGATCCCAAAACTGTTTCACATACAAACCTATAATCAAAACATTGGCCCTTGTAACAAAATTAAATTGTTCCTTACCCAAGTCTACGAGGTCAAGGACTAAGGTCGGTCTGTAGCTACGAGGAATATTAACTGGAGTCCACTTTCTATTCTTAGTTGAATGTATAATGTAGCTGCTTCCCGTAGAAAGTTGTAAGCTGCTCCTGCCTCCTGTTCTGTTGAACTATTATATTTGGATTACTATATCAGTCAAACATGAAAAAAATATTTGGTATAGAAATTATAAATTTTGAATGAATTTGTATTTTTTTTTCTAATTATACAAACCTGAGTCATTTTTAAAGAAGATTAATGCTGGAATACAGCAATTAAGAATTATAATGAGGTATCAACAACTGGCTGTTAGTTACCTGGCGGTATTTACCTGCATGTAGTGGGGAGGGTAAGGGTAGGTGAGACTCTTTAGCTATGGTATGCAGCTCTTCTAAAAGAACACTCCAAAATCAAAGCATTGTTCTCTAGTCTTGGGTAGTGCCATAGCCTCTGTACCATGGTTTTCCACTGTCTCTTGGGTTAGAGTTCTCTTGCCTGAGAGTACAGTCGGGCACACTGCTCTTTCTCATTTCTCTTCCTTTTGTTTGGTTAAAGTTTTTATAAATATATAGGAAACATAACATTTATCTTAATAATGTTACTGTTCTTAAATATTTTATCTTTCCTTGTTTCCTCACGGGGCTATTTTCCCTATGTTGGAGCCCCTGGGATTATAGCATAATGCTTTTGCAACTAGGGTTGTAGCTTAGCAAGTAATAATAATAATAATATCGTCTAGCTGAAAGACTTTTTAGCGACGTATAAGTACCCCCGGGAGGTAGCGGGGTAGACCAACCAACCCCTAACACACACACACACCGGTGAAATGTCTCCACTTTTTTATTACAGGCTGGCAGATTTGACATTTGTTCTGACACGAATACAAACCCTTTCTCTCTTTACAGTGCAGCCTCACCCTTAGGTGAGTGGAAGTTCTAAAGCAACTGGCTGATTTCTGACACGGGGTGTAATTCTGTGCTTTGCACGAGCTTAATAGACACACCCTGACACCATACTAACTCTCAGAATGTGTGAGAGAGTAACGGCTGGGCAATTGGTGTGATTGTGTGTGAACTGAGCACTGTGACTTGACCAAGTAAGTAATTGTTTGGAATTTAACCTAGCCATTACCTGACTCCCCCTTGCTGGGAGGAAGGGGACGTAACAAATACACATCATATTTTAGGCTACTCAAGGGATATGGTTTTAACTGCAGACAGAGGTGGTCTGCTTGCAGAGTTCCATGTGTGCTGTCTCCCGAGAAAAGAAGATGAAAGGAGAGAGGCCAGTTACTATACCGTTCATCCCAGACTAATCTCAGAAAAGGCCTGCCCTTGATCAACTGCTAGAGGAGACTAGCTAGAGAAGAAGCCTTCTTGGAGGGAGCTGGAGCAGCCTGTAAGATTGCCTTTCTCCTGGCACTCTTCAACTCCTTTGAATAAGGCAAAGCTGTACTGATCCAAGGGGGGTCTCTGAGTGCCATAGACAAGGTCAGGACCGTGTCATTACCCTCTTGATAGGGCTGTTCATGTATTTGACAGACCACTGATGGTTTTCATGCAGGTCAAGACCTACCAAAAGACATGCTCAGACTCCCTTTGCTCAGCCTCCATTAGCTTCGGGCTAGTGACTCTAGGCAATAGATTGTCCTCGAAAATCTAGTTGCTCATCCAACTCCAAGCTCTCACCCATTGGAGCCCGGGGTGGATCATAGTCATCAGAATCGGCCGTAGACGACCAGGGGGTCTCTTGCTGACGTTTTGGAATAAGAGGCTTCCCAAGACATCTCTTTCTAAGGTGTGGAAGCTCTAGCCAAAGACTTAGGAATGGTATTAAAGGCCTTTGGCTCCCTGCGCAGGGGCAGGTATTCCTCCAGAAGATATGGCCTTGCCGTTTTCTCTTTCCTGACGATCTCGCAAAGGATGAGGATCTTTTGGTAATGAGTGGCACTCATGAGCCACTTAGTGACAGTCACGATATGAGGAGTGTTTGTCTGAGCACAAGTGAGGAGTTATTGGGGAGTCAAGCACAGCTGACGAGGGATGAATAGCTGACGAGTCATGCACAGCTGGCAAGTCATGCACGGTCCTTGACAGGACTGAAAAGGCGTCTACTTACCGCAGTCGGGGTGAGAACGTCCAGGGTGGCGAAGAGTGATAAACTTCGAAGCCTGACGAGCCCCCGAAGGAGAACGTCTGCGTGGTTAGTCCAAATAGGAAACATGTTCTGAATGAGTAAGTTAAGAAAATTGTTGGTCTCTAGAAGATCTCTAAAACTGAGTCTCTATGGGGGCCTCACTCCCGGACAAGAGATATGACCACCTACAGGACTTTGCTCCATCCCTAACGGAAGAGTCGGCAGAGTATGGGGGATAGTGTAGTCTTTAGTGACGAGATAGCAGCTGCTGATCTCCGTCAAGCTGTAAGCAATTCTCTTAGGAAGCGGGAAGGTAGCTAAACAGCTGATGAAGGGAAAGTCCCCCTTGAAAGGGAGAGCAGCCCAACACCTTGAGAGGTTAACTCTGCCTCAGAAGGGGAAAGTTGTCCAACCCCTGGAGGCGGACCTCAGGGCAGTACTCTCTGCTTCCTGTCAATAAGCCTTGTTCAAGTTGGAGGTCGGCATCAAGCATTACCTGTGAAACATAGCCTAGGTTAGTTTCTGGGTTCACCCCAAAGGGATACCCCAAATAGAACACCTGAAGGAACACCGTATGTCACTGATGAAGGGAAATTCTCCCTCGGAAGGGAAAGCAGCCTAACATCTGGGAAGGTTAACTCTCCCTCGGAAGGGAAAGTTGTCCAACCCCCGGAGGCGGACCTCAGGGCAGTACTCTCTGCTTCCCATCAACAAGCCTTGTTCAAGTTGAATGTCGGCACTGAGAGCTACCTGTGAAACATAGCCGAAGGTAGTTTGTGGGTTCACCCAAAGGGATCCCCCGAATGTACCCGCCACTGTCCTCATTCCTACGCTTGAGCATGAAGAACAAAGGAGTAGAAATAGTGTGTGTTGCAGAGACTGTACCACTCTCGGCAGTAAGTGAAAGGTCATAGTCAGCGTGTTGATCAGGAGCTGCCACAGGCGCAGTACTGTGATGGGGCAGGTAGAGCAGATTCCACAGGAACGAACGGCTCTGCTCTTCTACGTCAGCTGACTTAGCCAAAAAAGAAGCATGGATTTGCTAGCTGAAGAAATAAAATAAATTATGAAAGACACTCCTCTAGGAGCTTCACCTAACCCGCGGAAGGGAATAGTGTCCCGGAGAGAACAGAAACTTAATAAGGAATGGGCGCTCCCTTCGCCGCCATCATTGTCGTGAGAAGGAGAGCGGCGGCGTAAGAACTGTAAAACAAAGAATTTCAATAATTAATCCGCTGACGAAACAAACTACTTGGGAGAACCACTCAATCCTCTGGGGTTCCCCGAGGGGAGCGGACGTGCTAAAGACTATGCACTCCCTCCAGCGGCTAAATATGGCCATCAGCCCATCGCCGCATAAAGAAGTGCGAAGTTAAGAGCTGAAAATTACAAATAAAAAATTATTTCAACATAACTGCTGAAGAAAACCATTCGGGAGAACAACCTAACCCATGTAATGGGAAAGGTGTTCCCCCGCAAAGTATCTGCCAACCGATCACCTCCAAGAACTTGCGGGAGAGTGACGTTAACATCTGAACGGAAAAGGAGTAGCCACATGATGACAACTCCCTTATGGCGGAGGCCGGAGTCACTCGGAGTGCCACCTGCCTACGGGTTATGCGGTGTCCAAGGGGTTACGATCGTATGAGAATGTTCTCCGCCCTTGAGAACCTGCCGCACTACGTAGTCACAAAATCAGCAACAATTGCTGAAAAAATCTTAAATATATTTAAAAATATTACAAGAATGTTTTCATATAAATAAAACAAAAAAACCCAAGTTTAAGAATAAGAAAAGAAAAAATGAGTCAAATGGCCGGTAAGTTGGAGCAGAGAGATAGACAACATGTCTCGCCCAAAACCAAAAGCAAAGTGGGTGCTCAGCCCAGGTGTGTGAGTGAGCGGGGTAACCTTTTACCCCCACCCCTCTTGCTAACCAGCACTTGGGGTGGTTATCGCTTGCTAAAAGTATTACGGCGCGTCTTTCAGCCATGCCAAAAGTAATATCTCCTATAAATAGCGAAGGTTTGTATAGAGTGACGGGACAAATTTGTTCTAATATTGTTACTATTCTTAAAATATTTATATTTAATTGTTCAATAATTCTCATATAGTTTATTTATTTCCTTTCCTCACTTGGATATTTTTCCTGGTGGCGCCCTTGGGCTTACAGCAACCTGCTTTTCCAGCTAGGGTTGTAGCTTAGTTAGTAATAATAATAATATTAATAATAATAATAATAATAATAATAATAATAATAATAATAATAATAATAAAGAAACTTATGATCTGAGTCAAAGGATAAGGTACAATGACATTCAATCAAGAAGGGGCTAAACCTATGGATAGCTACTTTTGGAGTATGAGGCTTGGCTACAGACTCTGTGGACTGACTAGCAGCAAAAGTACTCCTTTCCGAGAGCATGGTACAAGAACTAAGCTCCAAGGAGATGGTCTAACTTCTGATTTGGTAACCAGTAAGTTTGACACTCTGAATGAAGAATGACAGCTCCGTCAAGGAAAAGTTGACTCTGTTGTAAATAGACGACGAATCTCAAAGTCGAGCGGCATCTTGTGTTTGGTTATGATGTGTGCTTATGGTAAAAATATTGAAACCTTATTGCTTACTTTGTTTCAAGATAAGCTAATTAACTGCGATTTTGGAATTCATACATCCTTCTAGAAAGGCATGTGTCAGTAGGTGACTGTCATAGATTCCATTGTGCAGACGTGCAATGGTTGTTGTTCGTCATATTTTGAGGTTATTGGCCAGTTGCAAGGACATTACAATGGAATTCCAAAAGCTATTCATGGGTTTCTGAGTGAAGAGATTGATCACCAACTGTCAAAGTCTGCAACTTCTAATTATATTTAAGGAAAGTGGAGTGGTTAACCAAAAGGTTATGGTAATATTTGCCAATTTACTCCTTTTAAGTTTATATAATTAGTAATCAATACCAAAATACTATCCCATGAGGCTAACGTGAGTAGCGAACGTAGTGCGCTTGCCAGAACACTGGAGCGGTGAGTTAATGTTTATTTGCAAACGAAGCAAGTATACGGCAGAGTAAAAACCAATAGATAATTAGCTCAAGTAAAAAGGTATTTGTAATAATATTATGACAAAGACTGCTATGTACAACTCGACTCCATAGAAAATGAGATGGAAAATCACGTTTTCTATGCGTCTGAGTCTGGTAAACAAAACCTTCAGTGTTTTGACAATGTTTCATTACTATTATTCGATTTTGACTATGGTAACTTTTCGTTATCACGATGATTGGTGTGTTTAGGATAGAGAGCTTATTTTCTTTTATCCGCTTTCTGTATTCTCCCACCAAAAAACATCAATTTCCCACCCTGGAACCCCATTATTGTAGTTATTAAGTAGGGTCCTGTATCTCTAAATAAGATTATTTGTGGTAAAAATAAAGGTGAAACTTTTTGAAAACTTACCCTGCTAGAAAAAAATATATTTTCATAAAGATTATCCGAGTTTGATTGAAACTAAGTTTACCAGTATGAGTATGATATTTTGATTATGTAATAAATTTTTTAATATACTTACCCGGTGAATATATAATAGCTGACGTCTCGGACGGCTCGACAGATTCCAAAAAACTCGCGAGCGATCACCGTGAAGGTTGCGGGTGTGACCACCAGCGCCGACTATCGGCCAGATAACGCATATACTTGTCAAGTTCTCCAGTTCTTCTCAGTCCGCTGGGTCTCTATCGGGGAGGAAGGGAGGGCCTTTAATTTATATATTCACCGGGTAAGTATATTCAAAAATTTATTTTATAATCAAAATATCATTTTTAAATATTAAACTTAGCCGGTGAATATATAATAGCTGATTCACACCCATGGTGGTGGGTAGAGACCAGTATTATAACAATAAAGGCGTATATGCTCATGAGTTTTTGACAATTATATCATAACAAAACCCACTTAAATATAGGTACCTGGTAAGGAAGCTGACTCTGACGATTACTCTGCCTTATTAGTCCGCTTTCCTCACGAAGCCCAGCCATCCTCTCAGGATGCTGAAAGACTCCCAGGAGCTGTTATATCCAGGGCGACCACCCATACAACAGGACCTCATCAATACCCTTAATCTGGGCGCTCTCAAGAAACGACATTTGACCACCCGCCAAATCAAACAGGATGCGAAAGACTTCCCAGTCTTCCGTACAACCCAAGACAAGATTAAAAACATTTCAAGAGAAGATTAAAAGGATATTGGGATTAAGGGAATATAGTGGTAGAACCCTCACCCACTACTGCACTCGCTGCAACGAATAGACCCAGGGTGTAGCAGTCCTCATAAAGAGTCTGGATGTCTTTTAAGTAAAATGAAGCGAACACCGACTTGCTCCTCCAAAAGGTCGTGTCCATAATACTTTGCAGAGACCTGTTTTGCTTAAAAGCCACCGAAGTTGCTATCGCTCTCACTTCGTGCGTCTTGACCTTAAGTAAACAACGATCTTTCTCACTTAAATGAGAATGTGCCTCCCGGATTAAAAATCTAATAAAGTACGATAAAGCATTTTTAGACATGGGCAATGAGGGCTTCTTAACGGAGCACCATAAGGCCTCAGACCCACCTCGTAAAGGTTTAGTACGAGCTAAATAAAACTTAAGAGCTCTAACTGGGCACAGTACTCTTTCAACCTCGTTGCCTACGACCTCTGACAGGCAAGGTATATCAAAAGATTTAGGCCAAGGACGAGAAGGCAGTTCATTCTTGGCCAAAAAACCAAGTTGAAGCGAACATGTGGCTTTATCTGTAGAGAAGCCAATGTTTCTACTAAAGGCATGGATCTCACTGACCCTTTTAGCCGAAGCCAAGCACACCAAAAAAAGCGTCTTTAGGGTGAGATCCTTCAGGGAGGCTGAATGCAATGGCTCAAACCTGTCGGACATCAGGAACCTTAGGACCACGTCTAAATTCCAAGCAGGAGTTGACATACGACGCTCCTTAGAGGTCTCGAAGGACTTAAGGAGATCTTGGAGATCTTTATTATTTGAGAGATCCAAGCCTCTATGTCTGAACACAGAAGCCAACATGCTCCTGTAGCCCTTAATAGTGGGAGCAGAGAGGGAGCGAACATTTCTCAGATGCAGGAGAAAGTCTGCAATTTGGGCTACAGAGGTACTGGAAGAGGAAATAGAGGATGACTTGCACCAATCTCTAAAGACCTCCCACTTCGACTGGTAGACCTTGATAGTAGAAGATCTCCTAGCCCTCGCGATCGCTCTGGCTGCCTCCTTCGAAAATCCTCGAGCTCTTGAGAGTCGTTCGATAGTCTGAAGGCAGTCAGACGAATCGCGGGGAGGCTTTGATGAAGACTCTTTACGTGGGGTTGCCATAAGAGATCCATCCTTAAAGGTAGACTCCTTGGAATGTCTACCAGCCATTGAAGTACCTCTGTGAACCACTCTCTCGCGGGCCAGAGGGGAGCAACCAACGTCAACCTTGTCCCTTCGTGAGAGGCGAACTTCTGCAGAACCCTGTTGATGATCTTGAACGGCTGGAATGCGTACGCGTCCAGGTGAGACCAGTCTAGCAGAAAGGCATCTATGTGGGCCGCCTCTGGATCTGGGACTGGAGAGCAATAGGTCGGGAGCCTTTTGATCAAAGAGGTCGCAAAGAGGTCTATGGTGGGCTGACCCCAAGTCATCCAAAGACTCTTGCACACGTCCTTGTGGAGGGTCCATTCTGTGGGGATCACCTGACCTCTCCGACTGAGACAGTCCGCCAAGACGTTCAACTTCCCCTGGACGAACCTTGTCAACAGTGAGATGCCTCGATCCTTTGACCAGATGAGGAGGTCCCTTGCGATGACGAACAGTGTGTGGGAGTGAGTGCCTCCTTGCTTGGAAATGTACGCCAAGGCTGTGGTGTTGTCCGCATTCACTTCTACCACTTTGTTTCGGAGAAGACTCTCGAAACTCGTCAAGGCCAAGTGAACAGCCAACAGCTCCTTGCAATTGATGTGAAGGCTCCTCTGATCCGACGTCCAAAGACCCGAACATTCCAGACCGTCCAGAGTCGCTCCCCAACCCAAATCCGACGCGTCTGAGAATAACACGTGGTTTGGGTTCTTGACCGCCAGGGACAGACCCTCTCGAAGACTTATGTTGCTGTTCCACCAGTTCAGGCACGTCTTTACTGGCTCGGAGATCGGGATTGAAACAGTTTCCAAAGTCTTGCTCCTGTCCCAATGGGAGTCTAGATGGAACTGGAGAGGGCGAAGGTGAAGTCTCCCTAGAGAGATAAATTGTTCCAGGGATGACAGAGTCCCTAGGAGGCTCATCCAACTTCTCACTGAGCAACGGTCTTTTCTCAGCATGAGGCGGACTTTGAGCAAGGCTTGATCTATCCTGGTGGCAGACGGAAAAGCCCGAAAAGCTAGACTGCGAATCTCCATCCCAAATAGAGAATCGTTTGGGAGGGAATCAGTTGAGACTTCTCTAAGTTCACTAACAGTCCCAACTCCTTTGCAAGATCCAACGTCCATTGAAGGTCCTGCAGACAGCGATGACGGGACGACGCTCTGAGTAGCCAGTCGTCCAGGTACAGGGAGGCTCGAATCCCCGATAAATGAAGAAATTTTGCCACATTTCTCATGAGCCTCGTAAAAACAAGAGGAGCAGGGCTGAGGCCGAAACACAGTGCTCGGAACTGGTACACCACATTCCTGTATACAAACCTCAGATACGGTTGAGAATCCGGGTGTATAGGAATGTGGAAGTACGCATCCTGCAGGTCGAGAGAGACCATCCAGTCTCCCTCTCTGACCGCTGCTAGGACAGACTTCGTGGTCTCCATCGTAAATTTTGTTTTGACAACAAAAACGTTGAGCGCACTGACATCCAGCACTGGCCTCCAACCTCCTGTATGCTTTGGGACTAGGAAGAGACGGTTGTAAAATCCCGGTGATTGAAGGTCCGAGACTTTCACCACCGCTCCCTTCTCTAGCAACTGAGACACCTTCTGTTGTAGTGCCTGTCTCCTTGACTCCTCTCGATACCTGGGAGGGAGGTCTAAAGGAACTGTTACTAGAGGAGGTCTCCGTACAAAAGGTATTTTGTACCCCTCCTTGAGCAACAACACAGACTCTCGGTCTGCACCCCTCTTCTCCCAGGCCTGCCAGAAGTTGTTCAGTCTGGCCCCTACCGCTGTCTGAGGACGTGGGCAGTCAGACTCTGCCACGGGAGGACTTGGATCCTCTCCGCTTGCCTCTTTTACTGTCGGCACGAGCGCCTCCCCTACTGGGGGCTCTGCCACGAAAGGGCGGGATAAACCTCGTAGCTGGGGTATCGAGCTTAGGTCTTACGACATAAGACGATGAAGGAGCAGCCTTGCGCGCCGACGTAGCCATCAGGTTGTGGGTATCCTTCTGCACCAGAGAAGCCGCAATATCCTTGATCAACTGCTGAGGAAACAAGGCAGATGACAACGGGGCAAAGAGAAGCTCCGATCTTTGGCAGGGAGTTACTCCTGCCGAAAGGTACGAGCAAAGAGTCTCCCTCTTCTTAAGGACTCCTGCCGTAAAGGTAGCGGCGAGCTCATTAGAGCCATCACGGATGGCTTTGTCCATGCATGACATAATAAGCACGGAAACATCAAGGTCGGCCGAAGAGATCTTCCTGCTCAAGGCTCCCAGCGACCAATCTAAGAAGTTAAAAACTTCGAAGGCCCTGTAAACCCCTTTGAGGAGATGATCAAGGTCCGAAGAGGACCAGTAAACTTTAGAGCGTCTCATGGCCAGGCGACGGGGAGAGTCAACGAGGCTTGAGAAGTCTCCCTGGGCAGAGGCAGGAACTCCCAAGCCGAGAACTTCTCCCGTGTCATACCAGACGCTCGCTCTAGAAGCCAGTTTAAAAGGGGGGAAAGCAAAGGCTGTCTTCCCCAAACTTCTCCTGGTGATCAACCAATCGCCTAGCAAACGCAAAGCTCTCTTAAAAGAGCGAGAGAGCACTAGCTTAGTAAACGACGGCGTCGAAGTAGCTAGGCCTAGCGTAAACTCTGACGGAGGCGAACGAGGAGCAGCAGTTACAAAATGGTCAGGAAACAGATCCTTAAAAATCAGCATGATCTTTTTAAAGTCCATAGAGGGCTGAGCAGCTTTAGGCTCCTCTCCGTCTGACAAAGTACCCAAAGGAATATCAGTTGGAAGGGGATCAGCGACTTCCTCATCCGACGGAACCTCGTCCAACAACTGCCGAGTCTCATGAAAAGGAGAGACCTGCCGAGGCGGCAACGCTTGACAGGCAATGTCCACAAGCAAAGGAGCAGCAGTAGCAGAAGAGGAAGCGACGTCACGCCGCTGCTGAAAGGACTGAAATCCTTGAGACTGACCAACAACAACAGCTGAAGTTGATTGACGCTCGACGTCACGTCGGAACTGCATTGACTGCATAGACTGAGCAGGCAAAACAACCTCCGACTGCGGTGACTGACGCTCAACGTCACGTCGAGGCAACGGAGCCGGTCGGCGAACGTCAGTGCGGGGCTGCGGCGGCAGCAGCTGAACGTCAGTACGAGACTGCAGCAAGGGAGGATCCACGTCACGTGACTGACGTGAAAGACTACTGACATCACGTTTCAAAGTACTAGAAACGTCAGCACTAACGTCAAACGGACGAGTAAATACTCGTTTGGGCGGCTGACGGCCAGAGTCTCGTTCAGCGTAATGGCGACTCGAAAGCAAAGGATCATCGCGAACCTGCTCTACGTCATACTCTTCCATAAGGGAGGCAAGCTTAGACTGCATGTCCCGCAGGACAACCCACTTCGGGTCAACGGGAGTCGGAACGGGCCGTGACGTCGGTAACGTCTGTGTTGGCAAAACATTGTCTTTACCGCGACCCTCGGACCCCGTGTTACGCTTGCGCTTAATAGGCGAACAGTCTTCCGACGACTGCAAAAGGTCAGAGCTGTCCCAATGGCTACAGCCAGGATGCTGGACCTATCCTGAAGGGACTGACTTTCGCTTCAAGGGTCTAGACACCTTGCGCCAAGGTTTCTTGTGCGATAAGTCTTCGGAGGACGAGGAGAACACAGTCTCACCCGTCTTATGGTAAGGGCGATCTTGACGAGAAACGTCAGATACCAAAGAGGGAACGTCTCGTCCCCTTAAGTCCTACGACATTACTTCTCCCTGGTGCAGGGGAGCCTGAAAGAGGTCTCGGACTAAGGGAGCGACAAGCACGAACAGACGAACCCTCGGTCGCAACACTAAATACACTTTGCGCATTTATCACTTTATCACTACGATTTTCTGTTTTACCACTCTGACACTTCAACAACTTAACATCTGACATGAGTTGGTTACGGTCCGATGCTAAGGACTCAACTTTTTCGCCTAAAGCTTGAATCGCAAGAAACATATCCCGCATGGACGGTTCATGAGTGCTAGTAGGGGGTTCAGGAACAACTACTACAGGGGAAGGATTAGGTTCAGGGGCATGGGAGGAGGAAAATTCCAACGACCTAGAGGAGCTTCTCCTCACCCTATCTCTCTCCAGCTTACGAGTATATTTGTCATATTCAAGCCAGTCGAATTCCGACAAGACCACGCACTCATCACACCGATCTCCTAATTGCCAGGATTTACCCCGGCAATTAGAACAAACGGTATGTGGGTCGATAGAGGCCTTGGGAAGACGTTTGTTGCAATCCCTCGCACACTTGCGATATTTAGGTTCAGGGATAGGAGAAGGGTCAGCCATATTGAACAATCAGAGAAAATCCAAGTCAAAACCAAAGTCATCAACAATAAACACTAGCCAAAAAAAGGGTTTCAAGAGTTTAATTGAAGAAAAAACACCTGTCACAGCGAAAGCCCATAAACAACCAAAATAAAGTACTTCACCAAAAAGGTCGAAAACTCAAGGTCATCAGCAAGCGGAACCAACTTGTAGACAAGACCGACAGAGAACAACTGGAGAACTTGACAAGTATATGCGGTATCTGGCCGATAGTCAGCGCTGGTGGTCACACCCGCAACCTTCACGGCGATCGCTCACGAGTTTTTTGGAATCTGTCGAGCCGTCCGAGACATCAGCTATTATATATTCACCGGCTAAGTTTAATATTTAAAAACATAAAGTAAGAGAGGGTTATGGTAAGGTAAGGTCAGGTCAGGTAAGGTAAGGTAAGGTCAGGTCAGGTAAGGTAAGGTCAGGTCAGGTCAGGTAAGGCTAGGTCAGGTCAGGTAAGGTAAGGCTAGGTAAGGTAAGGCTAGGTCAGGTTAGGTAAGGTAAAGCTAGGTAAGGTAAGGCTAGGTAAGATAAGGTCAAGTGAAATAATACTTAAGGTAAAGCTAAGTAAAATAATAATAGGTAAGGTAAGGCTAAGTAAAATAATAATAGGTAAGGTAAGGTCAGGTAAAGTATGGATAGGTAATGTAAGGGTAGGTAAAGTATGGGTAGGTAAAGAAAGGGTAGGAAAGTATAGGTAATTAAGGTATGGGCAAGTAAGGTAAGTTAAAGTAAGTTAATGGCAAGTAAGGTAAGGAAAAGTAAGTTAAGAGCAAGTAAGGTAAAGTAAAGTAAGTTAAGCTTAGGTACGGTAAGCTTAGGTAAGGTAAGGTTAGGTAAGGTAAGGTAAGGTAAGGGTATATAGTGTGAGGTTAGATAATGTAAGGGAAGGGTAGGTAGAATGAGGTTAGGATAGGTAAGGATTATGCAAAGTGGTGGTAGGCAAAGTGGTGGCAGGCAAAGTTATGGCAGGCAAAGTGATGGGTTAGCAAGGCATGAGTAGAAAAGGTAAGAGTAGTTAAAGGTAAGGGTACTTAAAGTAGGTAAAATAAGGGAAGGTAAAGTGGTTTTATTTTTAGAACAATATAGGAAAAGCTTTACTAATAAAAAAAAAATGGGGTTTTACAATTAAAAAACTCTCGTTTTCTTCGAAAATGACCCTTGTTTCTGTCGCAAATGAATAGTTAATAAGGTACACCTAATTACATCCTACAGAAGTGGATCCAAAGGTCTTGGGTGGAGAAAACTTACAGGAGAATCGTTAACTAAAGGTAAAACTAACCTTTTCTTCTGTATGTATTATTTTCTGGGGCTCAAAATAAATCCACAAAAAATTACATAAATTATTAGCATTCTACACTCTTGGGTTATTTCTTATTTGTTTGTTTACGTTCTACAGTTCGCATGTAGCTGCTTGTAAGTCAGCCATTCTTTGCAGTTTAGGACCCCGCTGTAGTTAGTGTTAGTGTATTTAAAGGAAATAAAGCATTGCATTATTTGTGAATAAAATTTAGGGTTTGTGACCTGGGAAGGGGGTTCCAGGGGGCTTGCCCTGAAGCTAGGACTGTGACCTAGGAAATACTAGGTTAGGTTAGGTGGGTTGTATTAGGTTTTGTTTCCTTTTGAACGAATTTCATAATTCATATTTTCATTCAAGAAAAACTTTCCTTAAGGGACAAATTGTTTTTCCTACAATTAATATTATGTTTGCAATGAATTTTACCTTTAATTCAGTTGTAAATAATTACGTTTATTCCGGGTTTCCCCCAACCAAAAGCCCAGGGTTCCCACCTGCATCCATTGGGAAAGGGATGAATAATAGCATAACGTCTAATTTGTGGAGGAAATTAAAAACAAATTCACTGAAAGCTCACTATTTACTGTAGGAAAAGTGTTATTTTTTTCATTATAAATGTTGTCCCGTGTTAAACTATAAATTTACCGGTAAGGTAAGAATAGGTAAATTTAGGTTTGGTAACTACATTACTAACAGGAGAGTTTATTTTATAAACTTTGTTTCCGTCCTACGCGAATCTGTGATGCTAAGCCTACTGTTAGCATTTTGAAAACAGACCTGAACTATAAAATATAATTCTATGAGATTAGATTCACTCTAAGAAAGAATACCCCTTTAACCGTAATATTCAAATATCAATGAAATTATTAAGCATTACCTTCACAGTAATAGAAATCAGAAGAATTGCACTGCAAAATCAAATTTATAGTCGTTCGTTGTTGCCAGAGAGTAACAAGTGGAGGGAAGCATTAGTGTTATAACCCTTGAGTAACCGATACACATTACACGATAAACATTGTCACAGGTCACTCTCAAAAAGGTTCCAACAATACTCAGCCAAGACTAATTATGCTTCACTTATCTATTCCTTAATCTCAATCATCTTGACCATCTTATTTCAATGGAATTTGTACTGAATTGTTTGTGTAAACTAAAGCTAATACTAGCAGTAGTGAGGTTGATAGTATTAGAAAGAATAAGTGTTATTGAAAGATATATAGAAAAACTTCGAAAGATGATGAGAGAGAGAGAGAGAGAGAGAGAGAGAGAGAGAGAGAGAGAGAGAGAGAGAGAGAGAGAGAGAGAGAGAGATTCTTGTATACAAAAAGTACAGTGACGGGAGTTATATTATACAGTATCACATTTAGTCAACCTATAGAAAATGGGATGAATTATATATTAGTAGTGAAAATGCTAATAAAGTTTGTATCACGTTATATTCTCAAAAAAGAAAAAAATACTAATTCGACACATGCACGCATATATATATATATATATATATATATATATATATATATATATATATATATATATATATATATATATATATATATATATATAGCGATAACTTATTCAACTTTATCAACATTAGGCTACTTCTGCTAGTTTTACTTCCTGTACAGAGAGAGAGAGAGAGAGAGAGAGAGAGAGAGAGAGAGAGAGAGAGAGACCCACATTTGAACATTAGAAAAGAGATATGTTATTGTATCACAAAGGATATATATATATATATATATATATATATATATATATATATATATATATATATATATATATATATATCATTATCTTTTAACTATACCTCACATTTGGACTTTTGCTAAAAAACATAAGCATATGAAAGCACATACACATACCGACACCAAAACACCACACTCATTCAAACACATACACGCACACACACACACACACACACACACATATATATATATATATATATATATATATATATATATATATATATATATATATATATATATATATATATATATATATATATATATATATATATATATATATATATATATATATGCGTGTGTGTATGTGTGTGTTTGAATGGCAGTTTTTGCTCCCAGGAGCTTCAAATTTAATAAAGGAGAATCTTCGACATATTGGACTATATTCATAGCGATCTTTCCTATCATTCAATTTCATTTATGTATGTATGTATGTATGTATGCATGATATATATATATATATATATATATATATATATATATATATATATATATATATATATATATATATATATATATATATATATATATATATATATATATATATATAACGGATTTTGAGCGAAGCGAAAAATCTATTTTTGGGTGAGATGGCCATGTCGTCCTGATGGAAGTTCCTATAGGGTAGCTTCCTAGGGTATATTACAACTACGGCGATATTCCCAGAGAATTCTAACTCCTGGAGCGAGTATCCCTCGTGAAAGGGATATCGCGACATATCAGAGGACGTATTCTTGACACACCAAATGGCAATCTGCATCCTGGACAGAGATTTCGTCTCGTAGGAGGGATTGGCAAGAAACGAATTCGGGAAAGAAAAAGGGGAGCCGCTCCCAAGGCTTCCTTATCCTCCGATTCGTATGCGTGCCTGGCGCCAATCCTGGCGCCATCTGTATTCCTTGTAGCGTACACGAGGTGCTACAGATACTGTATGTAGGGAGGGGTCCTACAGCCCTTTCTTAGAAAGGCAAGGGCGGGTCCATCAGGACGACATGGCCATCTCACCCAAAAATAGATTTTTCGCTTCGCTCAAAATCCGTTTTTTGGGCTCAAGCCATGTCGTCCTGATGGAAGTGTACCAGAGCATTACTGTATCTGTGGATTCTCAGAACGTGCCGTACTCCCCGGAGGTAATTTTTCCCCGGTCGACTAGACCTAGAGACCTAAGATGTTACCGTTATACATCTTTTCAACTAACTATAAACTATGTTAGAGCTTCCTGCCCCCTACAGGGAAGAGTCCTACTAGACTCTGGAAAGTCTCGAAGAGTACATATACCTATGTATGAATACCAGGCAAGCTAATATAGTGGTCTCGCCCTATATTAAGTAAAGCATAGTTTGTAAAGAACCACTGCGACAATATATATTGACCAGTAATCCGCACAATACTTGTATTGGACAAAGGTTTATATCCGCATAGGAAAAAACTAATAAAACCGCCCTCGTCCCTTTATGGGACGGAGTCCTCCCAATTGGGGACTACATAAACCAATGCAACATAGCTTGCATAACAGAACAATTCTATTAGAATTATCCCAGATAAGGTACATAAAATAAATGCTCAATTATACCAATAAATTGACACAGGTGAAAGAGACGCTAAGTTCTCAAGAACAAGTTTATTGACAGACAATAAATAGACAGGTTAACAGCAATATATATATATATATATATATATATATATATATATATATATATATATATATATATATATATATATATATATATATATATATATATATATAAAGAGGATAACCCAAAACTTTAAGCATAAGTATGATAGTAAACAGAACTTGTTTATCTGAAGAGAAAAAACATTAAATTTCACTTTTTTAAGATACCGAGGTATCAAGTCATAAAAGTCTGTATTACAAATCAATCACATTAGCGTTAAAAACGCTCGGCACACATGTCTGTACTTATGCTAGGTTCACCTTTGGAAAAGGAACAGTCTATGTGGGCACTCGGTGCCCTCATTTAGTTTGTAGTTGTAGTACAGTATGTCCCTACACACTCACCCTGGACTTAATCGTCCCAATTAAGACCACTGTTCCTTGCAGAGTTAAACAGTAGCGTTAACTACGCGACCCACTGCTACCACAGATCTCTTTAGTTCCTCTACTTGCTTTGCATAGTGGTGAAAGAACACTCTGGAAGACTTCCAGCCCGTGTATGAACGGAGATGTTCAAAATCCATACAATTAAAGAAATTTAGGGATGAGGCAACTTTCCTGCGGGTGTACTGTCAGGATCCGCTCTGCGAATAAAATATGTGATTTTTGCTCTGAGTTGATTCAGAGATAAATTTGAGCCTGATGTTTCTCCCCTGAATAGTTGACCACCCTTGAAGTCTGAAGTTCTACGAAGATAGACCTTTAGGCATTCTACTGGACATAGAGATGCATCTTCTTTCAGAGGGCAGATTCTTGGCGAGAAACGTAGGATCCGGAAACAGGTTCAGTTCCCCCCCATCCAGGAACTGAACACGACCTGCCTCTCTCGAAAGGGCTACGATCTCACTAACCCTGGCCCCGGACGCGAGTGCAAATAGGAAAATAACTTTCTGTGTCAAATCCTTTAACGCACATTCTTCATTGCTCAACAGGGAGGCGAAATGAAGAACTTTGTCTAAAGACCATGAGATGGGCTTTGGAGGTGCTGAAGGTCTGAGCCTAGCACAGGCTTTCGGAACTTTATTAAAGATCTCGTTACCTAGGTCGATCTGGAAGGCAAATAAAATGGGTCTCATCAAAGCAGATTTACACACTGAAATGGTGTTAGCTGCCAACCCTTGACCATGGAGGTGGATGAAGAAAGATAAGCAGAAGTCTGTTGAGATCTCCTGCGGATTCTTTGCCTTTACAAAGGCCACCATTTTCTCTAAGATGACTCATATTGCCTTCTAGTCGATTTGCACTTATATTCCTCTAGGAAGTCTATGCTGGCTTTCGAAATCCCGAAACGCTTTCTCACTGCAAGGGCGAGAAAATCATGAGCTGCAGGGTCCGGGTTTTCTGTAATGAAGCGCAGACAGTCGACTTCTGGACTCGCTGGGTCAGAACTGGATCTGGTAGCGGCACAAACTTCATCTGTAGTTCCAACGCCAAGGGGAACCACATGCTGTTCGGCCACTTGTGGGCCACTATTGCCGCTACCCCCTTGAAGGATCTCAGTTTGTTGAGGATCCTCAACAGAATGTTGTGAGGGGGGAACAGATAAATCCTGGACCATCTGTTCCAGTCGAGGGACATCGCGTCCACTGCTTCCGCTAAGGGGTCCTCGTACGGGGACACGTAAAGGGGCAACTTCTTGTTGTCTTTCGTCGCAAAGAGGTCTATCTGCAGTTCTGGGACTTGATTCAGAATGAAGGAGAATGATCCTGCGTCTAAGGACCATTCCGACTCTATCGGTGTGAACCTGGATAGAGCATCCGCTGTCACGTTGCGGACTCCTTGAAGGTGAACTGCCGACAGGTACCACTTCTTCTTTTCCGCCAATCGGAAAATGGCTAACATCACCTGGTTGAGAGGTGGTGACCTCGACCCTTGTCGATTCAAGCATCTCACAACCACCTCGCTGTCCATCACTAATCTTATGTGGATCGAGTGACGCGGGGAGACTTTCTTTAAGGTAAGGAGCACTGCCATAGCTTCTAGAAATTTTATGTGAAAGGTCCTGAATAGCTTGGACCAAGTCCCCTGGACTTTTTTCCGATGAGAGTGACCTCCCCATCCCTCCTTTGAGGCGTCTGAGTGAATCGTCATCGACGGGGGAGGTGGCTGAAGAAGAACAGACTTCTTTAGATGTCTGGCTTGGGACCAAGGCCTGAGAAGAGTACGTAGCCGAGGCGGCACTGGTCTTCTCAGATCTCTTCGCGCGTTTGATGCATACCTTCTCCAAACTCCGGTTGCATCCTTTAGCTGTGCTCTTAGCACTGGGTCTGTCACCGAAGCAAACTGGAGAGAGCCTAGTACCCTCTCCTGTTCGCGTCTTGATATCCTTTCGGAATCTAGAAGTCTCTTGACAGAGCCCGCTATCTCCTTCCTTTTCTTCGTCGGGATGGAGAAACAGTGTGACAAAAGGTCCCAGTGGATTCCCAGCCACTGGAACTTTTGGGATGGAGAAAGTCGAGACTTTTTTCTGTTGATCTTGAAGCCTAGGTACTTTAGGAACTGGATCACCTGACTGGAAGCTTGCAAGCATTCGGTCTCGGATGCTGCCCACACCAGCCAGTCGTCCAGGTAGGCTACTACCTGAATTCCCTTTAGGCGTGATTGTTTGAGAGCTGCGCTCGCAAGCTTCGTGAAAATCCTCGGGGCTATGTTTAGCCCGAATGGCATGGCTCTGAAGGCGTATAGTCTTCGTTGTAGCCTGAACCCTAGGTAGGGGGAGAGTCGACGGCTGATTGGGATGTGCCAATAGGCGTCTGACAAGTCTATAGAGACTGAGTATGCCCTCTTGGGCAGTAAGGTCCTTATGTGTTGCAGTGTTAGCATTTTGAATTTGCAATTCACTATGAACTTGTTGAGTGGCGACAAGTCCAGAATGACTCTGAGCTTTTCCGAGTCTTTCTTGGGAACACAAAACAGCCTCCCTTGGAATTTGATGGACTTTACCTTTCGGATCACCTTTTTCTCCAACAGTTCTTGAACGTACTCCTCCAGAACGGGGGTGGAGTGTTGGAAAAACCGAAGGCACGGGGGTGGAGTGCTGTACCAGCTCCAGCCCAGTCCATTCTTGAGTAGGCTTTGGGCCCAGGGATCGAAGGTCCAACGATCCCAAAATTTCATCAGTCTCCCTCCTACCGGTATCATTTCACTTGGACTGTCATCCTGAGGTCTTGCCTCCCTGACCACGACCACCTCTGAATCCCCTTCCCCTTGAGGGGCGCCTAGACGAGCCTCTGGCTGCTCCTCTAGGCTTTGCTCGAAAGGAAGAAGACTGTCCTTCGAACGTTGGGGTGAATTCCGTGGACTGACCTGGCACAGCCTGGGGTACCCACTGGAAAGTGGTCGGGGTTTGCGCCACCATCTGGGGCACTGGAGGCAATGGCAATTGCAGTAGCTGTTGCTGTCTAGAGGGCTTGGCTGGCCGAGACGGTAGCCTAGTCCTCATATTCTTCCCCTTTGGTTGAGGACCCTCATCCGGGGAAGACTTTCTTTTGATAGCCAGGCCTCACTTCTGGAGAAGGTTTCTATTCTCCACGGCGGCCTTATCAACAACTTCTTTGACCACATCGGCAGGGAAAAGGTCTTTTCCCCAAATGTTGGAGGAGATTAACTTCCTTGGCTCGTGCCTCACCGTAGCCCCGGTGAACACGAACTCCCTACAAGCTCTCCTTGCCTTGACGAAGCTATAAAAGTCCTTCGTCACTGTGGCTAGGTGAGTCTTAGCCACCACCATGAACATTTCATGGACCTTGGGGTCACTTGCCATCGTCTCAAGAGTAGTCTGATGAGACATTGAGGCAGCCAGTCTTTCTTTTGTCTCGAACTCTCTTCGTAAAAGAGAGTCGGACAGCTTGGGGAGGTCCTCGCCGAATTGCCGTCCGGCAATATCAGCCTCCAACTTTCCCACTGAGAACGTCAGATGGACATCCTTCCAGTCTTTGTGGTCCATAGGCAGGGCCAGCGACAAGGGTTTACACTCCTCCAGGGAGGGGCAAGGCTTGCCGGCCTCGACTGCCTTTAGGACAGCCGCAAACCCTTTCTGTAAAAAGGGGAAGGCTCTAGCAAGAGAGGACACAAAGGAAGGGAGCTTCTTGCTCAATGCAGCTACCTTCGAGTTAGAGAAGCCCCTCTCCTTCATCGAGGATGAAAGTAGGGCTTGAGCCTTAGCGTGGTCCATGATTATGACCTCCTTCGGCTCTGTCTCCTCCCTTGAAGCTGGTTCTTTTCTCAGCCGGACATAGCAGTCCGGATATGATGCCCTGCTGGGCCAGAATTCCACCTCCTCTAGGGGAACTGAACCCAGCTTATCCGAGATGACGATCTTTCCAGTCGTCATCGGCATGTGCTCAGCATACCTCCATGGGTTAGCATCTGAGCATAAGGGAAGGTCTTTCACATTGAGCCTTTTCCGGGGCCCATGTGATTCTGCCAGGGACTGCATCCGCAGTTCCATAGCAGCCGCCTTCTCCTGATTCTCCTTCTGCATTTGTTGGATCATTCCAACAATCGAAGAGAGGGCCTGACCTGTCCCAGTTCTACTGGGAGACCGGCTGATGTTGAGGGAATAGGCTCCGGAATCTGAACCAGAGTAGCCGACACCTCGTCGACCTCATCCTCTACGACGTCCGGGGTTTGAACTTCATCCTGACCTTCTGCCAGGAGGTCTTGTTCCAAACGCTCTTCCACGTCAGACATCCTGTCATCTAACTGGATGTCTTGCATCGCGACCGCGACTTCAACGTCCACCTGGACCTGATCTTGGGGGATCTCCTCTTGAGGCTGGGGAATCACTGCGTCAGCTGATGCCTTGGGAAAAAGATACGCCCTCATCTTCTCACTTGGAAGATAAGGGCCAGAGGTGTTCTTTTGGAAGCCCCTTACCCAGGTACGAAGCTTCTCCCTTGTTATATCCCTTGATTCCGCCGTCCTAGGGGAATCAAAAGCCTCAGTAATCAGGTTAGTGCATACTGTACATACCTGAGGGTCCCAATACTGGAGGTCATCCTTGGAGACAGCGCATGCTGCGTGTCTCCTACAACACTCATGTCCGCAGAGGTACTTGCTGCGGACGTTGCAGAAAACATTTCCGCACTTCGGAGGGTCCTCCTGTAAAGAGAAGAAATTTCCATGAGTATCAAGTGAACCATGTATCACTGGATATGCATAGTATAGCATAACAATACATAAAGGAAAGACACACACTTGTGTTTCCCTCACAACCCATTGTTGCAGCCTTCCAGATAATAAAATCAAATGTTTAATCTCTTCTAGAGTAACCAATGCAAGGTTTCCAGAGGAAACAGGTGGAGCTCACACCTAAGCAATGATTTTAAAATCCTGGATAATAGACAGGAAAGAACTCACTTTCCTATCTGTAGGGCAACAGCAAAGGGATGTGCAAGAAAACACAATAGTGTTAGAACACACAGTGTTGTACCAAAACCCTTACCATAGTTTTCTTCTTACTGTATATGTTATACTGAAGAATACTAGTACAGTATAGGGGGATACGTGCCGGCCGGCACACACCATAACTAGCTTTAAAGTATACTACTTAACAGCTATAAGGCGGCAGCACTTTGGTTCAAATGCATGTGCCGGCTGGCAGCAACTGCCGGCCGGCAACAGCCAATGTTGGCCGGTAATGGCTGCCGGCCGGCAACTACACAAGGTAGTACCCAGCTGCCGGCCACACTCTTGGTGACCGGCAGACAAGGGCTGACATAAGCCGGCCGGCAAAGGTACAAGACCGATGCCAGCCGGCAGCAAAAGAACCAGAGGACTACACCTGCCCGGCTGCCGGCCTCATAGGCCGGCAGCCGGGCCGGGTACAGCACTAGAAGAAAAATAGAATGGATGCCGGGATAAGAGTGTACACAACCTCCAAGCCCGGCAATCCGAAAGAGTGCATATAAGGAAGGAGAGAATCTAATTCAGGCTTCCTGACCAATGCCGTCTGGCTCTACAGGCAGGCATGGATGAGGGACCAAGAGAGGTCCGGGCAGCACTCAAAAATATAAGACCCTCTGCCGGCTGGCAAGGGGCTGAGTCAATTCCACATCCTAACCTATACTAGGTCCAGATGTAGAACGACGTACAGTACAGTAATGGCTAGGCCATTATGGAGAAAGAGGGGGAAGGGACAAGAGGGTCCTACCAACCTTGCTTTAGTGACAGATCACCCGCAGCCAAGAAACTTATCTTAGCCTAAGGGAGATCTAAGGGGGAAGGCCAGCAATACTTGCCAGCTCCCAGAGCACCAAAGCAAGGAAGGTGTTGCTACTCCCAGGGAAAGAAACTTATCCTCCCCCGAGAACAGCAACAAGGACTAGTCTGGTAGATCACAAAAGAAGGAATCATATCCACAGAAACCTTCGGTAGTGACCTAAGGAGGCTAAGCCCCCTTTGTCTGTGTCAGGCCAGCGAGGGGGACTCTGCCCCAAGCCAGACAAACACAGACTCAGACTAAAAAACTCTGTTGTTCTGTCCCTCTTTGAACCATACTACAGGAACAGGAAGGTACAGTAACACCCCAGTATAGTTTTATCGAAAATAAATTCGGAAAAAACCACTTAGGGATAAGCCCAAGGCTTAAACAGAGGGAAAGGGATTGCATACCTTCTCCGAAGAAAAGAAAGCAACCGGGGAGTATGATAAAGTATACTAAGGCTCCATAAGCAACTAGCCTAGGCACCAAGAGAATCGATTACCTAAATCACCGAAACTCATTCGTATACTATCTTGGAAATATTCCACACAGTCTAAAATGTATAAAACATAGCCTAAAGCTTCAATAAAATTTTTATTACACTCGAAAAACCAAAATCATGCATGAAGTACTAGGACCAAACGACTAGGCTACATGGCCTAGCGTAGGCCAGAATGGCGAATACTTCGCCAAAATAATACTAAGCACGAAATGAAATCCTATGTAATGCTAAATAGCTAAAATTTATTAAAGCAAAACAACCAGAAATGTCGCTCTGACTAACTAAACTTATACCTAGCGAGCGACAGCATCCAGGACGCCTCTGGTAGGCTACGGCTCTTGTATCAAAGATTAATCCTATTAATCACTCAAAAATTTACCAAGAGCCTACATTTATACATAAAAGACATTATACTCAACTTATCAGAGGCCGACGAAGACGGAGAAGCCATGAAAAAGTAGAATAAATCCAAGATTTGCGAGAAACACAGGAAAAAACACCGAGTTGTTAAGCTACGCAAAAAGGAATACAGATGGCGCCAGGATTGGCGCCAGGCACGCATACGAATTGGAGGGTAAGGAAGCCTTGGGAGCGGCTCCCCTTTTTCTTTCTCGAATTCGTTTCTTGCTAATCCCTCCTACGAGACGAAATCTCTGTCCAGGATGCAGATTGCCATGTGGCGTGCCAAGAATACGTCCTCTGATATGTCGCGATATCCCTTTCACGAGGGATACTCGCTCCAGGAGTTAGAATTCTGGTACCTTAAGGTAAATTCTCTGGAAATATCGCCGTAGTTGTAATATACCCTAGGAAGCTACCCTATAGGAACATCCATCAGGACGACATGGCTTGAGCCCAAATATATATATATATATATATATACAGTACATATATATATACATATATATATAAATATATATATACACTTTACATTTATATATATATATATATATATATATATATATATATATAATAATATATATATATATATATATATATATATATATATATATATATATATATATATATATATATATATATATACATATATAATTTACATTTATATATATATACAATATATACATATATATATATATATATATATATATATATATATATATATATATATATATATATATATATATATTATATACTTTATACATATATACAGCAAATGGTGGAGTGGAAGCAGATGTACGTCAGAGAGTGAATGAAGGTTGCAAAGTGTTGGGGGCAGTTAAGGGAGTAGTAAAAAATAGAGGGTTGGGCATGAATGTAAAGAGAGTTCTATATGAGAAAGTGATTGTACCAACTGTGATGTATGGATCGGAGTTGTGGGGAATGAGAGTGATGGAGAGACAGAAATTGAATGTGTTTGAGATGAAGTGTCTGAGGAGTATGGCTGGTGTATCTCGATTAGATAGGGTTAGGAACGAAGTAGTGAGGGAGAGAACGGGTGTAAGAAATGAGTTAGCGGCTAGAGTGGATATGAATGTGTTGAGGTGGTTTGGCCATGTTGAGAGAATGGAAAATGGCTGTCTGCTAAAGGTGATGAAGGCAAGAGTTGATGGGAGAAGTACAAGAGGAAGGCCAAGGTTTGGGTGGATGGATGGTGTGAAGAAAGCTCTGGGTGATAGGAGGATAGATGTGAGAGAGGCAAGAGAGCGTGCTAGAAATAGGAATGAATGGCCAGCGATTGTGACGCAGTTCCGGTAGGCCCTCCTGCTTCCTCCGGTGCCTTAGATGACCGCGGAGGTAGCAGCAGTAGGGGACTCAGCAGTATGAAGCTTCATCTGTGGTGGAAATGTGGGAGGGTGGGCTGTGGCACCCTAGCAGTACCAGCTGAACTCGGCTGAGTCCCTGGTTAGGCTGGAGGAACGTAGAGAGTAGAGGTCCCCTTTTTTGTTTTGTTTCTTGTTGATGTCGGCTACCCCCCAAAATTGGGGGAAGTGCCTTTGGTATATGTATGTATGTATGTATACATACACACACACATATATATATATATATATATATATATATATATATATATATATATATATATATATATATATATATATATATATATACATATGACTGTGTGTATGTCTGTGGGTGATTTGGTGTTAGTACACGTAAGATTGTTAGCAGTCTTCCAAATGAGAGATGTAATTCAAAGAAAAAAATACCAACGGTCGGAACTAAGAATTGACATAACGTATACTTAGATTTTGGGAAAAACATTATATTTGGTTTGATTACTTTATAGGGAATGAACCCTTTTATATTATGGATCAAACTACATGCCAGCTATATATTAATGAAACTTGATGAAACAAATCATATATTCCATAGAAGAAACTGTTATTATTTATTAGCAAGTGAAGTCTATTTTAGTTTCTGCTTCGTAATTTCCAACATATTTGGTGGCCTTGGGTTGAAGGCTGATCTTTGCAGTGAGAAACGTGTCACTGCCTCTAATTATAAGTATCATCCTTACGAAACTGGATTATAGTAACGCCATTGAGATATTTCTATATAGTCTTAAACACTCAAATATTAAAATTCTTGCATTGCTCTTGGCATGACGTTGCAAATTACTAACATTATATTTAGTGAATAGAGTTGTTTGATAATCTAAATGCATATCAGATATGTTTTAGAAGAAATAATCTTTCAAACATTTTCCAATCTAGGAATATGCTACGTAATGTTATCGCTAGAAATAAGTAGACTCTATTAATGTAGATTCCCTAGAAAGAGAAACGGAAAAATAATAAAACATATTCGAAATTGTCGTAAGGGTTATCCAAGTAGTAAGAATTATAATAAAGTAAATCGCAATTACTCTAATTACTAAAATGTTTATAATTCAGGCAATTAAAGCTTATATAATATAATAGAAAAACCTTTGACATAAAACTAGAAATTGAATAGTAAATGGATACCTCTGGAATATTATGAAGATATTCTGCAAGAACATTATGCAACTAAGTCAACAATAAAGATAACATGTTTTAATCTTATGACTATCAAAGTAAGTAAATTAAAAGGTAATGTACTTAAGAATATTATAGCCATTATTTTCCCTATGCGGTTTGAAAGTAGACATTCGTCTTAAGATATAAAGGCCACTCATGAATTGCAGAGGCAAGGGACAATGACATTATCCTATCAAGCAGGACAATGCCCTAGAAACTGATCACATACACATACGATCAGTGCCCAAGCCCCCTCTCCACCCAAGCTAGGACCAAGGAGGGTCAGGTAATGGGTGTTGATGACTCAGAAGATAGACATATAGGCTCCCCAAAATCCCCCATCCTTAGCTGACAAGGATGATAAGGTTACAGCGAACAAACGAACTAACGAGTTTGAGCAGGACTCGAACCATAGTCTGGCGATCACCAGGCAATGACGTTTCAAACAAGACACAAGAATCATAAAGTAATCGTACAGTCACGATTACAAAGGAAAGAAGACATGAATCAGTTAATATAACCAATTTTCTATCAACAGCATGGTCATTATTATCGTTACAAATATTGTTATTGTTGTTGTTTTTTATTCATAATGGCTAAACATTATGAGGGTACACTCGAGCACACTATTCTATCGTATTTCCCTTCCTCTTGTTTTGTTATGTTTTCATAGTTTATATAAAAAATATCTATTTCAATGTTGTTACTGTTCTTAAAATATTTTATTTTATCCTTGTTTCCTTTCCTCACAGCTATTTTCCTTGTTGGAGCACCTTAGCTTATAGCATCCTGTTTTTCCAACAAGGGTTGTAGCTTAGCAAGTAATAATAATAATAATGATAATAATAATAATGATAATAATAATAATAATAATAATAATAATAATACAACTGGCGTAAATTAATTCCTTCACAAGCTTAGTTTGAATTTAATGTCCCTCTCAGGGGGGAGACTAAAACGAGGTATAGGGAATTAACATGAATAATATTGATAAGGAAAATAAAAATTAAAGATAACTAATGGACAACTCAATATGAAATCATAACCTCGTTACCCTGTGAGTAATGATAAAGATGTTAGGGCAATAATACATGATCATTCACTATAATGCTTTAGGCTAAAATCTCATTAAAAAGATTATGACATGGAACCACACAATTTCTAAATTAATTCCTGGAAGAGGATTCTGTTGTCGTAATGGAGACCAATTCTTTCTTTTTTCTTTTTACAGATAGAGAAGTTATGAAAAGGAAATTTATTAATAGTAAAAATATGATACTTACAGATTGAAAAATCCATATTAGTTTTCGATGTGTTATTATTATTATTATTATTATTATTATTATTATTATTATTATTATTATTATTATTGTTGTTGTTGTTGTTGTTGTTGTTGTTGTATTTTACTAAACCTCCTTAAAAAGTTAAACCGTTTGGGACAATGATGAAATATATTAAAAATATCAGCAAATTGATAGAATTAATTACTAAATAACAATAATAATGAAAGAATTTACATTAAACTTAAATTTCTCAGTATTAACAAATCTATCAATGAGAGGTCTTCGAGGGATTGAACAGTGACAGCAGAAGTTTTAGGATTGGGGTCAAACTTTTATGCAAAACACAAATATATGTATTTAAAAAGCCTATTAGTAATTGACTAAAATCTGATAAAAATAAAAGAAAAGAGCCTCAGGCAAAGGTCCCTTCGTCTATGTTGCAATGAATTCAGCGACTAGTTATTCGAAACTTAATCGATGAATATATCCTGAATTTAGTTTCTAATACTTACTGCGTCTTGTTTCATGCTTTACTTAATCCAAATTTGTATTAGATATACATAATTAGTAAAAATTACTATTAGCAACTATTTGGTATCAAATACAATATACGATTGTTGTTTTATTTCTACTTTCTTTTTTGTTTTGGTCCATATTAGGAGTCAGGAACTTTATCTACTAATAAAATTTCAATGATCCTTTTGCTATGGAACTGTATTTGGTTGGAGAACAAGCTAAAATTAATGATTTAACAATTGTGTATTTAAAAGTGTTAATTTATTTCTCTTATATAATTCTTATGTTTAAAGGATAATCCACTAATCATAAAATAACAATTTGACTTTGAAATGAAAAAAAATAAAATCGTAATCTGATCTGTATTTGGAGAGCAAGCTAAAAATTAATAATTTAGCTATTATACATTTAAACGTGATAAACTGTTTCTATATATGTTTCTTAGTTTAAAGGATAATTCATTCTACATAACAAATATTTTGAAATGAAAAAAAGAAGGATTTCATCTGTATTTGGAGAGCTAGATAAAACTCAATAAATTGCATAATTACATATAAAAATTATAAATTGTTCCTATATATTTTTCTTAGTTCAAAGGATAATCCTCTATGCCAAAAATTATTTGACTCTGAAATGTTAAAACCCTTTTGATTTCAGCTGGCGTTCGTTGGAAGTACTCTCCCAGTTTGCTGATAAAATAACCTGCCCGCCTATCTTCCAGAAAAAAGAAAAATGTATAACAAAATGAAAATTACCTAAATTCTCTGGATTTTTCTCTCATAATGGCTAATGAGCTCAAATTCTTGATGACCGATTCAATAATTTATGCTCAACTTCTAAAGAATATGCAAATGGCATTCGTTCTGGTAATAATAATCATAGACGGAACGGTTTTAGATTTCTCATTACTGAGTCTCTCTCTCTCTCTCTCTCTCTCTCTCTCTCTCTCTCTCTCTCTCTCTCTCTCTCTCTCTCTCTCTCTCTCTCTTTTTCCACCACTGTATTTTTCTACAGTGTACCTTATATAGATTTCTGTAAATTTAAAAGAAATATATATTTGAGTAGGATTTGTACCATTTTAAAAACTTTGAAGGAATTTCGTAAATATCCAGTATATGCTCACTAATTTCAGATATGTTGAATATATATATTTTAGTAGCCATCAATTTATCCAAGGCAATGGTATGATATAATAAAGAGAAAATATAAAAATAAAACTTGTACAGAATTATATTTTATTTATTTTACATTCAAGAACCCTCTCCGAAATTACTATCAATAATAATAATAATAATAATAATAATAATAATAATAATAATAATAATAATAATAATAATAATAATAATAATAATAGAAAATTGAGAGAATTTAATGGTAAATATATAAACCACAAGTTGTTTTAAATGTATTTACATCTCGGAAGGAGAATAACATCTGAGTTGTTTCTATTTATTCTTATATTTATATATACAAAATTATTTAAACCAGCAATATTAAAAAAAACTGTACTCATTTGTTTTAAATGTTAAAATTTTCCCCTAAA
>NC_090739.1:103699602-103709602 GCF_036898095.1 Palaemon carinicauda | reverse complement strand
GCCATTTGTGTAAATAAAAGTACATGTAGTTATCCAATAGATTGGCAACATTCACAAATTTTGTTCAAGAATACGGATTTTATAGAGAGAAATGTCACTAAAGCAGCGTGTATATTATATAATAGGAATAAGAATTTTAATTTATCTCCAGGCATATATGAATTGGCTCTATTTATTTTACACAGTATAAAGTGTCAGTACAAACTCAAAAATTTTATTCAATAGTTTTTTTTTTGGGGGGGGGGTTGTTTTGTTTACTAATGTGGTTGCCAAACATACCAATAGTTGTTTTCCTGTTAATTTGTAATTTCAACTTTTACTAGTTTTATCCCCATGTTAAGTGAATTTTGCCTGTTGGATAGTAATAATAATATATATATATATATATATATATATATATATATATATATATATATATATATATATATATATATATATATATATATATTTTATTTAACGATTTGAAGCGTTTCTTGTATGTACAAACGTGTGTATTATCTCTTTGCATGATAAACGCTCCAAGAAGAGGACCATTGGCAGACGAAACTGTAGAGCATTTCTACATATAGATATCTTTCAATTTTCCTTATGTAGATTCCCATATATATATATATATATATATATATATATATATATATATATATATATATATATATATATATATATATATATATATATATATATATACATATATATATATAATTTGCATATGCATACAAACATATATATGTAATAGTCAGTTATTACATTTTTAAAACACATGACGTAATACGTCATTGTGGAAGAAGAAGCTAGCGTGAGATTTGCTGTAGTCAGACAAGATCATAACAGGATGCATTTTGCAGGTCTCAGCAATGTAACATTTTTATGAAGCATAAACACAAACGCATACCGTGTGAAAGAGTTGTGTCGCCACCGGATGCAGGTGTCTTCCTAGACTAATGTAAAGTTTACATATTGTGTTTAAATGGTGAGATAACTAAATATACGATATCTGTGATATCGATATTTTAGGCAGTTCTTATCTATACTTCACCTGGAATGGTCATCCGACCAAACCAGCTATACTCTTGTGATGGAGATGTTAACACTGTTTTTTTTTTTAGAGAATAAACCATTTTAAAGTTAACATGTTTGACTTTACTTCAAGACTCAACATCTCAAACAACACATACTTAATGTGTGTTAATAACAGTAGCACACTAATAAATGGTGGCAGCGATAAAACTCAAGAATCAGAGATAGATCTTCAAGAAATCAACAATAAAACTCTAAGAATTAGAGAAAGATCTTCAAGAAATCAACAATAAAGCTGTAAAAACCAGAGAAAGATCTTCAAGAAATCAACAGTAATGAATCTACAATTTTGACTAAGTATCATAGTCCATCGAAGAAGCAAACATTTAATGAATGTTATACATACAAACTGATGAACTGGATCTTCAATCAACCTCCTAGGAAACCCAAGGACTGACGTTCAACGCTTACAAAACATATCCAGGAAGCACTACATTCAACGGAAATTGGACCGAAACATTCACCCAAACATCAAGAGAGAGAGAGAGGAAATCGGACCAAATACATTCACACAAACATCAAGAGAGAGAGGATATGACGAAATGACACAAAACCATATAAAGCTAAGTACAATTTTCTTATTCATTTCAGTTTGGGCAGTGAAGTGTAGTTATCACGAGTCGTTAGTCAATTATTACCGGGTTGAGTGGTTTGCTAATCTTTTATTTTCCTTTCATTAAAGGAAACTGTGTTCAACTCCAAATTCTCATTTAGAATTTTTTCTCTCTTTGTGCTAATTCCGTTTTCTTTCAGAAATTCTCGGGAAATATCTTTGTGTTCCGTTTTCTTTCAGAAATTATCGGGAAATATCTTTACGTTCCGTTTCTTTCAGAAATTCTCGGGAAATGTCTTGGGATTAGTAGCATTGTTTTGGGGAATTTTGTTATAATCTTTATCATTGGGTGCTTATGCGTTTACGCAGTGGACGTCTGTATTCATATAGATATTTTGATAGAATTGCAAGGGGTCGAAGAGATAGGAAAAGAAATACAGTAGTCATGACGCCCCCTATGAGCCCCATCCCTGGACCTAGTGGCGTAGGACAGATTAATCCTCTCCCGATTGTGACGCTTGTAAATGCCAGGTCTGCAATCCTTCCTTTTCAGGGTCGGGTTAATGGGTTCTTGCCTCAAAATGTGGAGTCATGGATTTCATCCGTCGATACCCATTTAAATGCCAAACAAATCGTAGACCCTTTTGTACAATTACAAGAAGCTAAAAGTTTTATAGATTTTTCCAAGGGGGATGCGAGTGCGTATTTAAGAGGTGTTTCATTTCAAGAAGCAGTTACCTGGGATGATTTCAAAGTTAGGTTACGTGCGGTCTATGGGGGTGAAGAAGCCTTGGATGTAGTATTAACGTTAAGAAATACACTTAATCAAGCCACTATGACTAGGCTTAATGTTATTGAGAGAGCAGCTCTCATAGCTGATAGGCTTAATGAATATCAAGATATTTTAGGTAATTCCACTTGGGTTACTAGAGAAAACATCTCCGTGAAAGATTTTTCACGATTAATGTATCTAACTTGCATGACACTTATGTTGCCTGAAGCTTTAGTGCGGTGTTTTGATAAAAAGTTAACGCCTGCAAGTACGGAATTTGATGTATATAAACAGATAAAGAAACACATGTCAAAGTGTCCTGACCTTGATCCCGTGTTAACTCAAGTTTTTGCAAAGAATGAAACAAAGCCACAACAAGTAAATGTAGTTAATAATAGTCAAGTTGCGGGAATGACATGTTATAATTGCAAACGTCAAGGTCACTTGATCGCGGACTGCAGAACTAAATTCTGTTCGATACATAATAGTTCGACTCATTCATATAGTCAGTGCTACTCGCGTAAGACACAACAGAATCCTATAAATACACAGTCAATTCCACAGTCAGTTCCATATGGAAATAAAAAGAAAAATCCTCATTTTAACAATAAGAAGAAACAGCCAAACGTCAATGTATTTCAGAATCCGAAACAAACAAACACTTTTTTCGAATAACGCTGAGCCTGGGTCGTCAAACCAGACCTCACAAGGTCAGACTAATTTTCAGAATGTGCAGAGCAGAGCAAATACCAAATAAATAACTCCAGTGGGGAAGAGAGTGATGTTGGGTCAAGGTCATTCATGTCAACATCAGTAGTATTGAATAATCAATTTAATGTTTTATCAGATCATTGTGAGGCAATAGATTTTCCTATGAAACAAACGGCCGAATTAAGTAAAACAGTGCATGCTCCTGTAGATTTGCAATGAATTCATACAATAATAAGCCAAAATGAGTTACAACCAACATTATATGCTGTAAATTTAGAACACAAATCTTTTACGTTATTTTTTGACTCTGGTAGTCCACGTAATATCATGGATTTGAGGACACATCATTTGTTGTTTTCGAACTTTCCGATAGAAAAATCAGGAGTGCGACTCTCGGGTATAGGAAATAATGAATTAAATGTTTTAGGCATAACTCATGTTCAGTTCAAGGTCGATAAGCGCACGTTTGCCGATACATTTGTTGTTGTACAAAACATTGATATGTATCCAGCTGTAATTATAGGATACCCATCTATGGGAAATCAAAACATTATCTTAGCCCCTGCTAAGCACGGCGTGTATATCAAAGGAAAATTCTATAAGTCTTCTAATACCTTAAAATCAGTTTTGGATAAAAAGGAGACGAAAAATGTAACCGTAACGTACGTTGAAGAACCAATAACTTGTCTCACTAATAAAGAAATATACGCGACCCAGCAGAATTTTCGTTCACCCGTAATATCATCTTGCACACAATCTATCGAGCCAAACGTACCTTCGAATTTAATAGTGCAAATAAAGAAAACATTACCGGGATCTGAAATATTAATCCGTTCCGACACTTTGAAAACTAACGGATTGTCTGGCACACAAGCTATTTATATAGTAGGCTCACATCAACAATGTATTATTGAAGTCTGTAATCATTTAAATAACACATTAGTAATTCACAAAAATCAACATATCTTGGATGTAGAAGTTTATAAACATCGTATTCTTACCGTTGCTGAAATCAATCACGCTCAATCAGTTGCGGATGAATCCCTTTTGCAATCTATCAAAAATAAAATCAATAAAGACATTCAAGATAAAGAAATTCAGCAGAAAATTTTTGGACTTTTAACTAAATATCATGATGTTTTTTCCACTACGGATGGATCCTTAGGAAAAACAGATGTGATCGAGCACCAAATAAGGTTAAAGGACAAGCAAAAAATTATCAATGTACCCTCGTACAGACTCCCTATGAAATTCCAGAATGAAATAAATGATGAAGTAGGTAAAATGCTAGAAGAAGGAGTCATTAGGAAATCAAACAGCCATTATAATTTTCCATTAATAGTTGTACCGAAAAAAGATCGAACATGGCGTATCTGCGCAGACTTCCGTCGTCTAAACGAGGAGACGATCCCTGATCGATTCCCAGTGCCATGTACTGACGATATTTTTTCTTTGTTAGGTCAGAATAAATATTTTACCAGTTTTGACTTACTTAAAGGCTTTCACCAGATATCATTAGAAGAAGATAGTATCCCATACACAGCCTTCAGCACAGCCAGGGGACATTATGAATTTTTACGGATGCCTTTTGGTTTACGTTGTGCTCCCATAACATTTACAAGAATGATTAACATAGTGTTTGGAGACTTGTTAGGGGATATATTGCATGCCTATATGGACGACCTTGTAATCTTTTCCAACACCTTAGAAGAACATCTACGTAAGTTAGAACTAGTACTACAGATATTAAGACAACATAACTTAAGGGTAAAGATTAGTAAGTGTGAATTTTTCAAAACAGAATTAATATATTTGGGTTTCATGGTGTCAAGCCAAGGTCTTAAAGTAGTCCATGATAAGGTATCGGCTATCCGTAATTTTCCCATACCTACTAATGTCAAGGGAATACAGCAATTTCTGGGTTGTAGTGGATATTACAGGCGTTTTATACGCAACTATTCAATAATAGCCGCTCCTTTAATTGATCTTACGAAGAAGGGCGTAGATTTCATATGGTCTGAGCATCATCAACAGGCGTTTAATACCTTGAAAGATGAACTGTGTAGTTCTCCTATCTTAAAATTTCCTGACTTCGGTAAGGAATTCTTCATTGCAACAGACGCCTCAGACTTAGGAGTAGGAGGGGTATTGCTTCAGCAATATGATAAACAATTTTTCCCGATAGCTTTTTACTCTCGAAAACTGAGAACTTCCGAAAGTAAGTATGCAGTAATAGACAAGGAAGGGCTAGCTATTGTTAATTCACTAGTGCATTAGTTCATAATATACGGTTATCCCGTTAAGGTTCTTACTGACCATAAACCACTAACCGAGTTCTTTAAAGGCTTCAACCACAGCCCCAAACGAACTCGGTGGCATTTGATCATTCAAGACTTTGGCGCGAGAATCGGGTATTTAACCTGGGAAAGCAAATATCATTGCGGATGCATTATCACCCAATCCCGTGTCATCTTGTACGGAGCCTTTAGCTGAATCAATAGATATATCAACATCCATGCCTATTGTTAAAACGATATCTGAACAAGAAGATTTAGGCTGGAGCGCTGAATTATTACAGACTGAGCAAAGAAAAGATCAGAAATTAGAAACCATTATAAATGCTTTGAAAGGCAATCATAAGGAAAAGGGATATATAAAGTATAAGCAGCAGAATTATATAATCAAAGATAATATTCTGTGTAGGACCGTGACAAGGAAAACTCGCAATACACCACATGTAACTAACGACCAGGTAGTCGTACCAATCTCACTTATTTCCACTGTCCTGAATTGGTTGCATGCAAATCCATTACAGGACACCCGGGGTTCTCATTAATGTCACAGAAAGCCAAATACATTGTTTTATTGGCATACAATGCTTATAGATATAAAAAAAACACATAGCTAATTGTCGCACATGTCAGGAAAACAAAGGGCATACGAAAACACCTGTCAGCCTAGGGGCTTATCCCGTGCCCAATCAACCCTTTGAAAGAATACATTTAGATTTGTTAACAGGATTTTACGAGTCAGACAGAGGAAATAAGCACCTCTTAGTAATTGTAGATGCTTTAACTCGATATACAGAACTAATAGCGCTTAAAACTAAAACTGTGATTGAATGCGCTAGGAAGTTTTACGAGTGTTACATTTGCAAACATGGAATTCCACACATGATAATCTCAGACTTGGGTGAAGAACTTAATAATCACTTTCTTACCTCATTGTGTGAATTCCTTAGCATAAAGAAAATAAATACCATGATATATCACCCAGAGTCAAATGGGCTAGTGGAAAAAGCAAATAGGAAGGTTTTAAATATATCAAGAGTAACACTAGGGGGATCAGACCCCAACTGGGATATTGCAATACCTGTGGTACTTAGTACTCTGAATCATTCATATCATATATCAATTAAAATGTCACCGCATGAAGCATTGTATGGTACCCCAGTTAGAATGCCTTTCCATGTATTAACGCCTACAACTAATCTATCAAATCCTTTAAAAGAATGTATAAATGCAAGCAAAAGTCATTATGATATCCTTCGAAAGAATTTAGAAGAATCACAAATCATAATGAAAAGGAATCATGATAAAATAGCGAAGCCAACTAAAACATATGCCGTGGGTGATAATGTATACATACAGGTAAATGTACGTAAAGGACTCAATTATAAACTAACAACTAAGTTTGAAGGCCCATTTAACATTTTGGAAACATTAACGGCCAATAGGTTTAGAGCTCAAAACCTATCCCAACCCAAGGATGAGAGAATAGTACCATTGGCTCACATAAGAAATTAAAAAAAAAAGAGGGAAAGAAATGAGGGAAAGATTTTTATTTGTATGTTAAAAATTTTCTTCTTAATACAGGAGTAATTACATATATTTTTCTCGTTACAGGTTTCCAAGATGAATTTTTTGTTGTTGGGAGTGATATTGTTCGCTCAGACATTTTTCTCGTGTGGGATGAGCTCTAAAACTAAAAGAATAGATTTTAAATATGGCACTATAGTTGAAAGACAAGAAGACGTTTTTATTACATCAAGCAACGTAGTTGTAGAAGTGCATATGCAAGCAATTTTTCTTCCAGAGAATGATGTCACTAGCTTAAAAAGTGCCATTTCAAGGTTTTCTGTCTCATTAGATGAGTTGCATAGAAGACATTTTCATTTGCCTACAGAGAGTTCGCTTGGATCGACACTAAAAGTTGCTGAGATGCTATCTGATGACTTGCAACATAAGACTTATGAGACAGAATCTTTGGCTCGTGACCTTTTGATGTGGACTGTAGGACACGAACATAAAGAGAGGCGTAACCCGTTTGTTTTTGCTGCACCAAACATCTTTGGGTCTATTGCAAGTTTAGGTTTAGGAATTTCCAATCGTCTCAAGATAAGTAATCAAAATAAGAAACTTGAGTTCTTGACTAATGAAGATGAATTGATTATGTCAGAACTAAGGAATCAGTTAGCTTCAATCAATCAAATTATGGATTTAGTAAATGAACATTCAAGTAATATCAGTCAGATTATGGAAGTACAGGATTTGTTGGCAACGTTAACGTATTATGATTCAAAAATAGATCACATACATAACAGAATTGCTCATTTCATTGAGAAATCAAAAGATTATGTAGAAGCTATAACGTTAGCAACTAAAGGTGTACTGTCACCCCATTTGTTGCCTATAAAATACTTAAAGTTAGTTCTGGAGAACGGACGGGAGAAACTAGGCTATGTTCCTTTGTTAGACGCACGTAGGTTAGAATTTTATTACAGCTTAATTACAGTAAGTGTTGAAAATAACAAGATTATGATTACAATTCCCTTTGATTCTTCTGATGCCTGGCAATCTTACAGGATATCACCATTTGCGACCTTCATGACGAATCACTCAAATCCAGTAATATCCAGTTTGACAGGACACGTATTGATTTCCCCCAGACAAGGAAACATATACGGTCATTAAAGACTTAAATCAATTAACTCACTGTTCAGACGCAATGGATGGAAAAATATGTACAGCTGACTCATTTGAATTCCATAAAAACTTGATGGATTCATGCAAGTTAGGTATAGTGCTAGACGGTGCTCTCTCCCATACAAGTGAAAATTGTCTGGATAAGCTTTATCCCTTTGAAAATAATGAGTTCAATTGCAGACTGAACAACGGCTCGTGGATACGATACGACAAGGACGGCTTCAATGTATCATGCCCGGACGGATCCACGTCCTATTCCAAAATCTTCATTGCAGCAGATGGTTGTATCGGGACATCCCCTAATTCCATGGTGAGAGGGATCAGGACCATCATCAGAGAACGAGCCTACTTCGCGAACTTCACGTGGTCGACTACAATGTCATCACTACCTCTCCCATACAACAAACAGGTAGCCAAGCGGTTGATGAAATTGACCAAAATGGACCACCTATCACCGACTTATAAAGAATTTCTTCACCCCATACTACTAGCAGGAACAGTTGTGACGGTGATGATATTTATCGCCGTTAACATCCTTGTTTGGCGTAGGTTAAGGAACAGTTTGCAGCTAAAACAGAACGTTTTGCCATGTCCAGACAAAACTCCTTATTTAATTCAATTTAAAGCCGTTTGAAAGTGGGCACTTCATTCGCTCAAAGGAGTAAAATTGTCGTGGAAACGAGCTGTGTACGAAAAGCAGTTAGTATGCTAGTAATATGTAATTGAAGAGACTGTAGAACATTTGCATTTTTAAAAATACATTTGAAAAATATTTAAAAAATGAATAATTTTTTTCTCTCAGCATCTAATAAAATATATATATATATATATTTATATATAGGGATTATATATTTTATTAGATGGCCATAGATTCTGTTTTTTTTATTTTTTTTTCTCTTTTCTTTTAACATTCCGTTAAAAGAAAAGAGAAAAAAAAACAGAATCTATGGGCATCTAATAAAATATATAAGCCCTATATATATATATATATATATATATATATATATATATATATATATATATATATATATATATATATATATATATATATATATATATATATATATATATATATGTACGAAACCGTGGTACGTGTACGTACCAGGAATTCGTGTTTGTGCACTAAAATTGAATCTTTACCAAGGTAACAAATGTTTTTATTAATTACCGTATTGTGTTAATCTGTGTTTCTGACAAAGGTAACAATTATTCTTTAACAAGTTACCGAATCATATGTATATCAGTATTTTTTTTTTGATAACATATAATCATTTGCTAGCAATGTACCATATATGTAATCTGTATTTATCATGTATTTTTTTCTTTTCTTTGGTAATATCTTTTCATAAGAATTATTGTTATTATTTTTTTTAATGTGCCTATTTGAACATTCGTCCTCATTTGCTTATGGCTAAAGTTAAACAAAGAATAATACATATATCCAGTCACACTCCTAGTAAACATATTTTGGCGTGTTGTTGAATTAAAAAAAAAAAAATTGAGATAGCTGGCCGAGCTGATGTAATAGTCAGTTATTACATATTTAAAACACATGACGTATTACGTCAGTGTGGCTGAAGAAGCTTGCGTGAGATTTGCTGTAGACAGACAAGATCATAACAGGATGTATATTGCAGGTCTCAGCAATGTAACATTTTTATGAAGCATAAACACAAATGCATACCGTGTGAAGGAGTTGTGTCGCCACCGGATGCAGGTGTCTTCCTAGACTGATGTAAAGTTTACATATTGTGTTTAAATGCTGAGATAACTAAATATACGATATCTGTGATATCGATATTTTAGGCAGTTCTTATCTATACTTCACCGGGAATGGTCATCCGACCAAACCAGCTATACTCCTGTGATAGAGATGTTAACACTGTTATTTTTAGAGAATAA
>NC_090739.1:103687102-103694602 GCF_036898095.1 Palaemon carinicauda | reverse complement strand
GAGTGTTTCATAACCCATCAGGACTGAGAATATGAAATGTTACTCAAAAATGTTCCTCAAACCTTTGCCAATGATAATAGTGTTCTTATCCGTGATAATATGGCGATGTCTTTAAAATATATTGACTGGTGAAGAAAATTCACTAATGCTTACACATTTTTTTATATAGATTTATTTCACAGTGTGGCGGGATGTTGCAGAACAACCCCCACACCCTTGAATCACTCTAAACAGACCAATGTCTCCTCAATACAACCTTTCCTCTTACGTTATCAGCAGCGGGACTCTTGGACAAAAGGACAAAAAACAAAACAAAACATAACCTTAAAACTATATATTTCTTACAAGCTATAATAAATCCAACCAAAATCAACAGCATCAAAAACTTACACTAAATATACTATAAATACCATTCAAATAAACGCAAAAAAAACTAACAAACTTGAATTACACCGCACACCAACACCAAAAATAAATAAATATATAAATTATCTTGTATAAATATTATGGGACACCAACACTGTCGCCACACATAAGCTGGACTGTCATTACGGCACACTAACACAACTCTGTGTTTAACAGTTTACTGGGTGGCAATTTGCCACAACTACTTCCCTGATTGGGGTCGTGGTTATTATTAGCACCACCATCATCATCATCATCATCATCATCATCAACAGCAATCTGGATTTGATTCGGTCCGGATCATCAACAATTGTACAAATCAGAGTGGTCGTATCAAATTCCTTATTACAAGCCAATTCGTCAACAATCAATAAATCCACTTTCAAAAATCGCTCTCCAAAGGAGGAATCACGGCCTGCCAAAATAAAAATAGAAAAACACTTATGAACACTCCTAACTAACTGAACTATCGCACTTTAATCAAAGATAAATAATAAATTGTTCCTATCATTCACAATCACGACAAGCAAAGATAAACAAAACTGTACTTACTTAGAATATAAACCAATCACTTCCACGCTGGTAATAAATAATAGTAAAATCGTAATCCAGCACTCACAAACTGAACTGCCTCAAGCTGCAGTCAAATCAAAAAAGCATTCGCTCCGAACCATTCACCACTGTCGTAACCTAGCTAAAAACATAAACAAACAATCTCATTTAAACCAACAGTCTTTCTCACCACAAACAATCGATACACTAACTACTTTCGCTCGCTAACACAATCTCTCTCTCTCTCTCTCTCTCTCTCTCTCTCTCTCTCTCTCTCTCTCTCTCTCTCTCTCTCTGGATTTGGCAAAAGAAAATAAACAAAAAATAAAACAAAAATTAATCCTCCACAACAGGATAATTCATGAGACATATTTAAAGAATATAATGTATGCTCAGAAGTTTATTAGTATATAGTAACTATTTCCATTCGCTTCATATATAGGTCCATATAAAGTTTCAGTACATTATGGAGAGAACAATCATGGGATAGCTCTCATGACATAATCATGAACGCCAAAAAATGCTGATGTCAGTATTTCATTTTTCGCCGGACAAAAAAAGGAAAATTTCAACATTACTCTTCATACAATTTTCTTCTTTACTAGACCCTAAATCCACAAAAAAACATTTAAATATGTTTGGTTAAACGACGAATTTTGAATAGGTCATTTCCCCTTTAGGAACAATGATAAAATAAAATGGAAATGAAATATTAACAAAGAAAATTAGGTTAGCCAAATCTTTTAAAAGGCCTCCCCTGCTGTTACCGCAGAGGGAAAACTAATTTAATCATATAGAGATCTTTGCGATATGTGAATAAAGTCTGCCACACAAAATTTATTTGACGAATATTTTCATTTTGGTTTGAGGCTATGAGAGAGAAAAGGAAAGGGAACACTTTTAATTTGCTATGGTGGATGTTTGTTATATATATATATATATATATATATATATATATATATATATATATATATATATATATATATATATATATATATACAGTATATATATACATACAGAATATATATATATATATATATATATATATATATATATATATATATATATATATATATATATATATATATGTATATATATACAGTATATATATATATATATATATATATATATATATATATATATATATATATATATATATATATACATACAGAATATTTATATACAGTATATATATATATATATATATATATATATATATATATATATAAATATATATGTTTATATAGATATATATATATATATATATATATATATATATATATATATATATATATATATATATGCATTCTTATATATATGTATATACTGTATATACACATATACATAGATACATATGAAATATACATCCCTTTGGTGAAGTCTTCTTTTGTTTTACACAGATGAATGATTATGTTTATTACACTTGAATTAAAGAAAAAAGAAAATATTTTTGTTTGCGGCTTTACTCATCAAAGGTTCATTTGAAATCACAAGTATTATTAATTTCAATACGGCCACAATCACTAAGTCTTTTTCATATATAATCTATCTTGATAATCATGGCATTACTTTATGAAAAGGATAAGATCTCGAATTATGTAAATGCATCTTTTATTCTCAATATAGAATATTCAGACGAAAATTTATCCATCCCTTCCATTCAGACAAGTTAACAGTGGTAAAAATGCTTGCAAAATTATAAACCCTAGACTTAGATATAAAATTTTCAACGAAGTAATAATTATACTATCAAAAACTAAAGAGATAGCTACTGCAAATAAACTTTGTTACATCAGCTATAAAATTTTATTCATTTCCACCACGAAAAGGATTATTTGAGAGAAATATTTTATTCGCACAATTGTAATCAGAATTTATTCGAGTTATTTTTCATTTTAAATTGTTGATCGCGAGAAGCTTTTAAAGTCGGGATTCTGGTCAGAGTCGAAATGGAAAGTCATCAAGAATCTTATTTCCTTTTTTTTTTTTTTTTTTCGGAGGAGCAAACCATTATAATTCATGACATGTCACTATATATATATATATATATATATATATATATATATATATATATATATATATATATATATATATATATATATATATATATATATACACATTATATATATACAGTATATATATATATATATATATATATATATATATATATATATATATATATATATATATAAATATACATATATATATATATACAATATACAATACATCTATATATACTATATATATATATAAATATATATATATATATATATATATATATATATATATATATATATATATATATATATATATATATATATACACGTGTGTGTGTATGTGTGTGCTTGTATGCATAAATACATGTTTATATATTTAAAATGCAGTACACAGTTTCTTAACCTTGCTGAAGCTCATAACCGGTGGTATAAGAAGGCTTCAAAGGAAACCTGATTTAAAAATTAACTAAATCAGATGATATATTTGACAGAATCAAATACATATAGATGAAAGGAAAATAGTAGACAAAATATACTCTGTATGCTAGCGATGTCGGGCTAATCATATATAATCTATAACCTATAAACCCCACATGACCTATAATACCGTCATACTTCGGTACCCTCTTATCATACAGTATTATTTTCATGATAATGTGATATCTCTTTAATTGATTCTTCACTTGCGTATATATTACATAATTCACATTTCCCTACTTGTTTTTAATACTATTAAAGGTTTAAATGTTTAAAGGTCACTCATGAATGGCACAGGCAAGGAGCACTGGCAACGCCGTAGCTAGCAGGACAATGCCCAAGACACTGACCATACAGTATATACATATGATCAGCGCCCAACCCCCTTTCCATCCAAGCTAGGAACAGGGGGTCAAGGCAATAGCTGCTGATGCCCCAGCAAGTAAATCTTTAGGCTACCACAAATCAACCTTCCCCCATCCTTCTCTCACAAGGATTGCGAAGTTGCAGACACTACAAGAAACTAACGAGTTTGAGCGGAACTCTAACCCCAGTCCGGCAGACCGCCAGGCAGGTTACGTATCCAATAGGCCACCACAACCTAATATGATGCTGATTCAACTCTCTAAACTTGTGTACATGGAAGTCACGACCTCATGACTCAATTAGAATCAGCAGCTAATAAAATTAATCCCACGTGTTATTTTTCTCCATTTGTCCATTTTATATGTTCGTAATTGACTTAATTGATTTACTAAATAACTAATTATGAGAAAAGAGGAGTAAAAAGAATTTGTTATTTTAGAAGAATTAATCCCATACCATCAAAGTTCACCTAGCAAAATAACATCCAACACGAATCCTCTATAAAGCTATTATGCAAATGATATTCGGGTGAAAATTAACATACGTAAAATCATAATGAATGTTGATCTCTATTTATGATAATATATCAAATTCGAAATTATTCATATCATTCTGACATATGGTTTCCGGGAACCAGGTATTACCATAAATAGATTTGCTATGATTTTTAATAGTAATTTCTCATGAGTATCGCTCTCAATAACCAACATCAAAGTCGGTTATTTGGAAAGTTGAGCTTCGATTATCAATAACGCTAATATATTTTCATTTTCAAAGTAGTTTTTTTTATTTTAATTACAGTAAATTATCTGAAACGATAAGAAATAAAATTCTTGATACATAATAAAATTTATTTCCTTTGGAACTGATATTTGTTGATATAATATCAATCAAAAATTCATTTTTTTGGAAATTATTCTAAATGACTGATAATATACATTTCTATTTGATTCTCTTATAACAAATAGGAGTAGACAACATAAAATATTATATAAGTAATTCTTATCATATTTTACTATAACAATTCCATCCACTTTACCCCCGATTAAATGAAAATTATATAGAAATTACAAAATACCAGACGAGATATTTGTGACTTTTTTTTTAACTGGATATAAACTTTCATACTCTCAGAGGGTTTGAAAGCAGATTAAGGAAGTCTTTATTTTTTGTCAGGATCTTTCCTTTTAAACGCCCGTTTGGCCACTTCTCGTGAGATTTAAGTATTCCGACAAAAAATCTTATTCGTGTCTAAAAAGGGACACTTCCATGAAGGATGATTGATGGCAAGTGGGAAATAGGAGAGATGGAAGAGAGAAAAGATCGATTTGGTGAGAGGACGTATTTCCCAATTGAACCAACTGAGGATATTTTGAGTTTTACTTTTTAAACGATTTTTCGTTTTGCAAGACAAAATAATGTCCATTTTGTCTTGATTATTAGAAATTGCTTATCATAATTTTGATTCTTAAATCTACCTTTACTGTTCAATATAGTTTTTGTCTGGTATTTAGTATTTTGATATTGGATGAAAAAAAAGTTATAGATTGTATGATAAATCAAAGCTTTCGGGCTTGAAAAAAATAGATTTGTTGTGTTTTCTTAAAAAGAAATTGCTAATGTAAGGGCTGGCCCGTCACAAATATAAATATGAATATAATATAACAATTACTATATGAGGTCAATGGCTCACCTAATCAAGAATGTGGATATTAATTTACTTTATATTTTCATATACTTTCTTCACTATTATTTACTGAGTTTTTAAGACTTTGTTAAGCAATATATGCATCAATTTCAATGTTTTTATCATTAGCAGTTTTCAGCCTAAAACAGATCAATTTAATCTTTATACATTTTTTTATTTTTGCCTTTCAAAGTACGCTCAAGAGAGGATGTTACTCGGTTTAAAACTTATAGTCTGACCAGATATGAAAACTCAATCCTGATAGTATATCGATTCTCTGTCTAGATCAGTTTACTTTAGAAAGAAAACTCAATCAAATATACCTTGTAAATTGTATTTAAGTCACTGATAATAAAAAAGAAAACATAGACATTTTTGTAATTTTAGATTTTTTTTTTTTATAAAACAGAGCAAAGACTGTCTTTAAAAGCAATGATACAACTCCACCTAAATCCTCCTTTGGCCACTTTCAGCTGAGAGTTCAAACTGTGGTAATTCTCAATATCAGAGAAGACAAAAAGACGTAAACGAATTCAAGTTCGTTAGAATTTTCGCTTTCGTAATTGGACCATGACATGAACTTCTTGAGAGAGAGAGAGAGAGAGAGAGAGAGAGAGAGAGAGAGAGAGAGAGAGAGAGAGAGAGAGAGAGAGGGGGGGCAGGTATTTAGCGAGACAGACAGACAGACAGACATATAGAGAACAGATATATAAAGTCGTGTCTTCTTGCCACTGAAGGAGAGGGTCTAAATCATATTATTGTTAAATGTAATTAAATTAGTAAGTTACTTCCAATATCGAACTTTCCTAAACTTTGTAGTATATCTCAGATTTCCAAGGAACAGGAAACTGAAATGATATTTTCAAAGATTGAGATCATTGTGTCATATAAACTTAATTAAAAAGTTTAATTAACAATAAAATCAAACGGTGGTTAAATAAACATTCTGTAACAAATCTTTAAGAACAACAGCGATACTATCTCTCAAAACCCCAAAACGAGAGCAATATTTTGGAAATATGAATTAGGTGAAATTAAACATACTGTTTATTTTTTAGTGATTGTACAGTATTCTTTCAGAAATTATATTTTATACCTAGTAGATGTTAGTTTTCATTTCCAGACTTATTTCTATTACAAGAATCGAAGCCATTGACCAGGTTTATTGGAACGTTATCGCCAAAGACAATATCAAAAGAATGGTGCTTAATCTACTCTGATATTGTTGCAGAAATAAACTTAAATGCAAGTATATTCCGCTATAAACAAATGTAAACTAACCAAACGAAATAACAAGAAATAAACATAAAAGGAGCATCTCTTTTCATCCATCTTTGTCGCGAGATGTGATGACGATGAAAGACTCCAGCTCGTGAAGGAAGGAACCCTAATTTGCATATCCCTTTGCATTTGCATTTGCATGCTCTCAAGGATAAGACTGAATATTAGATTAAGGAGAAGATTTATTACATCCGTTGGTATCTGAAAGGCAAGTTATAATTACAGATCTGATCTAATATAGACTATAAATATTCCATGAGTGATCAATACTTTCTAATTCGCCTACGAACAGGACATTACCCTAGAGGCCTAGACACTGACCATATATACATATGATCAGCGCCCAAGCCCCCTTTCCACCCAAGCTAGGACCAAGGAGAGCCAGGCAACGGCTGCTGATGACTTAGCAGATAGATCTATAGGCTCCTCCAAACTCCCCTTCCTTAGCTTACAAGGAGGGAGAGGTTGCAGCGACCAAAGAAACTTTATAGTTTGAGCGGGACTCTAACCCCAGTTCACTAGTCAGGGTAGTCAGGGACGTTACCACATCGGCCACCATAACATGGTAAAATCAAACGAAGCTCACTCATCGTTAAATGTGAGTTAAAAAAATGTTTACCATACTTCTCCATCTGGTATGTACTGTATATTCTCTTGAGCATACACCATGTACAATTAGAAATAACTAGGAATGACCCATACTTCACAATTACTTACTTTGCATTTCAAGTGTTA
>NC_090739.1:103677102-103679602 GCF_036898095.1 Palaemon carinicauda | reverse complement strand
TATATATATATATATATATTAATATATATATATTAATATATATATATATATATATATATATATATATAGATAGATAGATAGATAGATATAAATATATGCATATATAGAGCGTGTATATATATATATATATATATATATATATATATATATATATATATATATATATATATATATATATATATATATATATACATACAATATAAATATATGTATATATACATATATATAATGTATAAATAAATATATGTATGTATATATATGTATATATATGCATATATATACATACATATACATATATATACATGCATACACATACACACACACATATATATATACATATATATATATATATATATATATATATATATATATATATATGTATATATATGTATGTGTATATATGTGTATATATATATACATATATAGATACATATATATATATATATATATATATATATATATATATATATATATATATATATATATATATATACACACACATTAAACAAACTATCATGTGCAACCGGATTAGGAGAATATCTTTACATATCAGTGAAAGTCAATAATAGTAATAATTATATATGCATTGATTTTGTATATTCTATGTCCTGAATAATTATGGGGAAAATATGGAATAAAGCCTCAATAATATTAAGATAACTAGATACATGTGTCGGAGAAATTCCTTCACATTTGCCAAATAATTTGGAAAATAAATGCATAAATAACCAATATCTAAAATAAATATATATTCAGTCTGAGAGTATAACATACATTTAATGCAGAGCAATCAAGAGATGAGAAAATATATGCTTTTATCATTATGAACTATAATCAGAGGAAATGAAATAAAAGATACCTATCAAAAATCAGACTATTTGGTTCTCTTCAGAAGACAATGATTTTTCCATGAAATTTTCAGCTGTAACAGCAATAGTTTTACTAATCAAAAAATAGGAGGAATACAGGTATTTCTTCCAATCTGTACAAGACAATGCTAATAGTTTGGGAAATTTCGAAAATGTATTTATTAGTTTGGTTTTACCTGTTTTCTATCCACCGTTTCCACGAGAAACTGAAGGGAGTTAAGATTATCTGTGCCAATATTTGGTATTCGCTTTTTATTCTAAATTAATAGCGTGTAAATCGGATAGAAGTGGCCGCATTTTAAATAAAATTCAATTATATGAGGGTTGGATATATTGGCTCCTGAAATATCTAAAGATCATACATTCATAATATTCATGCAGGGATTGGGTATTCTCTCTCTCTCTCTCTCTCTCTCTCTCTCTCTCTCTCTCTCTCTCTCTCTCTCTCTCTCTCTCTCTCCTTACAATAGTCTGCACATCTGACATAGATTTAGCTCTGAGGGGAAAGCCTTCTGAATTTTGGAACATGATTTTGGCTTTTTCTATGATGAAAATATCATTGGTAAACAAACACTGGTTGGAAACGATTTTGAAGTATATCTTTTTCATTCTCTGAATGTCACTAACGCTCATTTTCATATTATTATAACTAAAATACTGTTAATAGAAAATCGATTCATAAAATGTTTTGCTGATTTTTTCAGGACTTATTTCTATAATAGAGTGCATGGATAAGCCTGTTGTAAAACTATGAATTACAACCTGCACGAATTGATATGACAAAAACCATCTCAATCACATTTGTTTTATGTACTCAACAGTTATAAATAATCTTAATCCCATTGTATTTGTGTATTTGGAGTACCGGGTTGATCGAAGAGGCACGGCTAAAATGGCTACTCCTCAAGAAATAGTACAATGTGTTTAATGATTTGCTGAAAGGAAAGTGATTACGTAGATTCATCTAAACTACAGAACTAAGTAGGGTGAAGGATTCACTGTCCCGTCCGCCAATTCGTGAATGGCCAAAGGAATTTATGATGTTAGAAACAGTGTTGGATAAAGAGGGGAGTGAACGACCAAGAATATCTGAGGAAACATCGATCGTGAAAGACAAGTCTTCGATCGTTTTGTTACAAAGTCCCTCCTTACTCCTGCCGGACACTTGGCTACAGTGCACAGAGTCCTACATAAGACCTGGCGATTGTACACTTAAGAAATGCAACTCATACAGGCACTCAACTGAACGTCACTTATCTCAAATAGCAAAAGATGAATATCGCCATTGACACGATTGATAAGATTATGCTACACCGAACAGTCAAAGAAATTGAGAACCTTCTTGATGTGCGTCATCCAACTTATGAGGACCATGAATAGAGGTTTATTAAATAAGGTAAAAAATAAATATCGATCGATTTTATAATAATTTCCACATTCTTGTCTGTTCATTTGTGTTTGAAATATATTCTTAAAATTTCTAAATAGAATTTATGAGCACCCTGCATATATGTGCAGCATTCCGTATGCCGTTCTAATCTTAATGCATAAGACCGTGTGCAATCCCCCAAAATGGAATAAAAGGAATTAATTGTTTTTTTTTTTTTCTTCTTTTTTAAAGAAATCCCTCT
>NC_090739.1:103657102-103672102 GCF_036898095.1 Palaemon carinicauda | reverse complement strand
AATTCTCACTTTAACTTTACTTCCTGAAGAGGGTCGATGTTTATTGACCGAAATATAGTGTGATTTATTCATATTTCCTGTGTTTCTTTTATGGGCCTTTTTGAAAAAACATATATATATATATATATATATATATATATATATATATATATATATATATATATATATTTATATACGCTGTATCCTGTTGGACTGTAGCTCGATGTTCACATAGGAATATGGCCTTTTGTTGGCATATAAGCCTCTGTTATTAACACAGATTTGCTGACGACCTTGGTATCCTGGCTAAAGGAAAAATCAAGGAAATTCCACACTGAGAAACCAATGGCTGAAGCAAGTTTTATGCTGAAGTTTCACAAATACTTTGCATTTGCATATTTCTCAAAGATGAGCATCAAACCTCTTTTTAAGGAAAAGTGTTCTATCTTGTTTATAATACCCATCGAATAAATTCATGGTTATAGGAACAAAAGTATATTGTCGGACAATAACTAACATTGGCATGAGTGAAAAACTTTCCAACACTAATTAATTTCAAGAAATTGATAAAATCTTTCACATATAATTTTCATCTGCATATTTCTCAAAAATTAATACCAAAGTCCCTTGGACGGAAAAGAGTTCTATCATATTTATAATTACCATCAAACAAAATCATGATTATACGAAGAAACTTCTATAGTCAGTTAACAACTAACATTGACAGGAGTGAAGAATTTTCCAACACCAGTTCAATTCAAGAAATCGACAAAATCTTGCTTAGAAAAATCTTTTCCTGGAGCTTAAATACATTGTCGATCTCTTCCGTCTCTTTGGATTCCATACAAAGAAAGTTGACACAATGAAAAGTCTTAATCTCCTGAGAAGAAACTCAGCTGTTACGGTATCTCAACGTAATAAACATTATCTGAAAAGGATTTTTGTTTTAAAGAGATGAAGAAAATATGGGCAGAATTCTAGGGAAAATCCTTTTCTATTTATCTGAAAGGAAACATAAAAACTAATCTTTATTATTCAAAACCATTAATCCTTGGATTTTACTTTTTTCGCAATCTAATGTAAACCTCTTTAGAATATTATTTCTTAGTTTTTTTCCTTAGTTTTTTCTTCATTTTTTACTCCTACCATTTAACTTTTTCTATCGTTTAGTAAATTTAAATATGTGAATGAAAGTGTAACGAAAAATAGAAGAAAAGTAGAAATGAATACTCAATATATTTTTACGTTGTCTTGAATGATATTATAATTACAGACGAAATGAATTTAATGAAAATTTAGAATTTGGAAAATACGGTGTAGGAGACATCAAATGAGGTAAGTAAATTTATATTAGTAATCGATTCATTAATAGAGTATTAGAATAAAGGTGTAAACTAATTCTATTGAAAGTTAGTATATGAATCAGACACCACGAGAATAAATTCAGGAAAAAAAAAAAAAAAAAAAAAAAAAAAAAAAAAAAAAAAAAATTAGTCACAGTAGCCCTACATAGCAACGGAAGTGTAGTGACCTGAGCATTAATATTCTTGGCATCTCTTACACGTGTCATAATGTCAACCAGATAGGGATATGTTAAATCAATTTAAGACTTAAGATTATTGTAATATTGTGAAGAATGTCTCCAAGGTGCCTTTCCGAACCAGAACAATCTCATGACCAGGAGTCATTGCAACTATTTCCACCACTGATGGATGTTCTCCAGGCAATCAATAAGCCAAGTATTTGATGAAGTTCTGTTTGGTATACCCTTGGAGTATTAATCCTCCTAGAGTATACCGCAGAGATCTCTCGAGGATTCCATTTGATTCAGGTTTAGAGAGAATTCCCTTTGGAAGCTTGATTTGCGGGAAGAAGTTTCCCTTGTTAATACATGTTTGGCCTTGAGAGGTATCTAGTGCATTTCTTTGATTTACGTTAATAGCATTGTAACCTCTAAGGGTCTACCACTGCCCCCCCCCCCTCTCTCTCTCTCTCTCTCTCTCTCTCTCTCTCTCTCTCTCTCTCTCTCTCTCTCTCTCTCTCTCTCTCTCTCTCTCAACTTTGATTTTTGGTTATATCATTCACAAAAAATGTGGATTGATTTGAGAGCAATTGTATAGTCATAATATATATATATATATATTATATATATATATATATATATATATATATATATATATATATATATATACACATATATATACACACACACACACACACACACACATATATATATATATATATATATATATATATATATATATATATATATATATCTTATATATGCGTGTATATATATATATATATATATATATATATATATATATATATATATATATATATATATATATATATAAGATATATATAAATTATGTATGCATATAATATACATATATATATATATATATATATATATATATATATATATATATATATATATATAAATAATGTTATATATATCATATAAAAGTGATTTCTTGAAAAGATGACCTGAGACCAGTCCATGTATGTCACGTAGTAATTAGGAGTAGGCTGGTAATACCATATCCTTTTACCTTCGCCTCAGCAACTGCTGATACAGACATACTTTTGGGTGGACTAGTTCGTTATAGTCGGGGATCGAAAATGATCCTAGAGAACTACTCTTAGATATAAATTTATCAATTTAGAGCAGACGATATATTGCTAACTACGGTTTTTTTTTTTTTTCAATTTTTTCTCATATCTATTATAAACTCTTGTATATACTATCAAATTTCATTTTGGTAAATATTCCGATCACATAAGAAACTTTAAATTTGTTCCCTTTGTAACAAAACAGCAGTTATGATATTCTAGGAAATAACGAACGATTAGTTTTCACCAGTATTTTACTCATTCCGAAACATTGGAATGTTGGTGACATTTGTAATCAATTGGGTTTTTATTCATATGCTCTTTTGCTCAATTTATTTTTATTTGTGCATCAAAATATTTTTTTAAACTAAAAAGACACCAATTGAAACATCACATATATGTTATATTTCGCGTGTTAAAAAATATCTATATTGTACTATTTCACATCTCCGAACTGTTTTAATTTTATTTTATTTTTTGTAAAATGGGTAGTTATGAACCCCGCTATGGTGTTAATGGAAACTAAATGTAAGTCTAATAACTTTAAGAATATATTATATATGTTACATTGCTTAACTTATCCTACTTGGAAAAGCCTTAAAACACACACACACACACACACGCGCACACACACACACACACACACACACACATATATACATATATATATATATATATATATATATATATATATATATATATATATATATATATATATATATATATATATATATATACATTTCAATACCTTAATGTCTGGATTCTCTGTTATACCTCGGGATCAGAGACCCAAGGACAAAAACTTCTTGCCAGCCGGAGAATCGAACCCTGGTCCAGGAAACTGGCATGACAGTGACATAGATCGCATTCAACCGAGGAGAGAGATAAAAGTCGATAATTCTCCTTACCTTTGATTTGGTTCCCCCTTGGGTCTCTCATCTCGAGGTACAAGAGAGAATCCAGACCAGACATAAATGTATTAAAATATATGGCTTATTTGAATATGGAAAACTTATAAATGTGAAAAATTTAGCATCATATATATATATATATATATATATATATATATATATATATATATATATATATATATATATGTGTGTGTGTGTGTGTGTGTGTGTGTGTGTATGTGTGTATATATATATGTCGTTTCTAATCATCGAAATTGCCAATTTCATGAATCAGGCCGTCAGTACCCTAATCCATGAAATAAGAGTTTTATTATTATTATCATTATTATTATTATTATTATTATTATTATTATTACTACTAGCAAAGCTACAACCCTAGTAGGATAAGCAGGATGCTATGAACCCAGGGGCTACAGCAGGGAATAATAGCGCATTGAGGAATGAAAAAAAGGAAATAAATAAACTAAATAAGAAGTAATGAGCAATCAAAATAAAATATTTAAGAACAATTACAACATTAAAACAGATCTTTCACATATAAACTATAGAAAGTGGCGTATGTTAGTCTTTCAACATAAAAAATACATTTGCTGCAAGATTGAACTTTTGAAGTTCTACTGATTAAACTAGAAGATTAGGAAGATCATCTCACAGCTTGGTCACAGCTGGAATGAAACTTCTAAAATACTGCGTATTATTGAGCCTCATGATGGAGGAGGCCTGACTATTAGAATGAGCTGCATATCTAGTATTACGATCAGTATAGTATTGTCCGGGAAGATGAATTCTTAGAAGAAGTTACTTACTTCACAAATTAGGCAACCTATTTCGGGAAATAGGCAAGTCTATTTCATGATTTAGACAAATCAATATAGTGGCTTTAAAAGCGGTTAATGTCTTGATAATGAGACCTAGAGCCCTACTATTAAAAAGATTTCAGTTATTGCTCAAAGATGCTGAATAACAAGTTCGAAAAGCCTTATTTTCGGAACTACTTTGTCATATTTCGCTATGTAATTCACTTTCATATATAAAAGCTTCGCTTAAAATATACACCAACATCCTCCCTACTGTTACTTTTTAAGCTAGAATCAGAAAATAAACATGATACAATCAAAACAAAAAGAAATTAATAATATATAAAATATACCACAATAATCATCATCATCATCAGATGCATCATAAAAATAATTGTTTTCACAATCAAACCAAATAAAATACTTAAATGGAAAGTTCATGAATTCTGAAGAATATACGTTTTGCTTACCAATTATTCTTACATGTATTATTATTAAGGTAGTAATGGTTGTGACGAATTTCACCATTTTTTTTCTGCAACCCCCCCCCCCCCCCTTTTGGTGTCGCACAATAACATTTTGTTGAGCCTTAAAATCCGGTTCTAGAATGAATGGCGACAGTTTTGAGGAAAGCTAACGCACTTCGTTTCAAACAGTAGAACTAAAGCAGTTGTGAGGTGTGTTGAAAAGTATTTCAGATTGTCTCAATGCAATGCAGTTTGAGAGAGAGAGAGAGAGGAGAGAGAGAGAGAGAGAGAGAGAGAGAGAGAGAGAGAGAGAGAGATGATGATAATAACAAAAATGCCAAACTTACCTTGATTATCATTTACATTCCACCAGCATCCAAGATCTCATACTTCTGTTGAATGTCGTAATAACTACTGTCCTTGGTAGTACCGCAGCCTTGCAATGCTTCCAAATTATCCTGATAAATCTGAATTGTCTGGAAGACTGTACTTGGCGTAGGCCCTTCATCCAGCTTATTACTAAATCTTTCACTTGAACGTTCACTTGCTTCATTTTCTTCCATGATCTCACGAAAATGTTAATGCTTTGAGTTAGCAACGTTGACTACAATAAGCTTTAAGAAATACTCTTAACGTAGCTTTATAAGAAGAGAGGTGAACAAAATAACTACCGTTTCTAGTTTGTGAAACAGACAATTTGTCAGAGTAATGACTGAACTATAAGAACAGGGGTCCAGTGTACAGATCTCATTATCATAATATTAACTGCTTATGGTCCTATTATAATTGATTTGTCCAAATCAGGACACAGGTAACTTCCCTATATCCTGAAATAGGCTGAATAATCCGCGAATTAAGCAACTTTCAAGAATCCATTAACATTTAAGGCAAATTGCTGTCCATTTCGGGAAACAGACAATGGAATATTTATTTCATGGATTAAGCGCACTAACTGCCTAATTCGTGAATTAGGCAATTTCAAGGATTAGGTACGAGACCCACACACACACACACACACACACACACACACACACACACACACACACACATATATATATATATATATATATATATATATATATATATATATATATATATATATGTATATACACACACACATATATATATATATATATATATATATATATATATATATATATATATATATAATATATATATATATATATATATATACACACACACACACACACACACACATATATATATATATATATATATATATATATATATATATATATATATATATATATATATATATATATGTATATATACTATTCATGGAAAGACATACAGCGAAGGGTTCGAATCTTCAACTAAAGAAAGATATGATGAGGTTCTCGTGAATATCTAAAGATATGACATAACGGTAAAATGGAACAACCTCCCCACTTCTAAAACTCCAAGACCCATAATACAATAAAACCAAGTGAAAAGTTCCATTCACGTACGAATGGTTCATCAGACGATACAAAGAATTAACAACTCCTACGATGGAATCCTATTTTAGAGTCCCTAATTACTAATACGTCAGTTGGGAGGATGAGCTTAAGACAGAAACTTTCTTTCAGCTGAGGAGGAATGTTGAATCAACTGATGGAACAGATGGATCAGTAAAATTGAAGACTCAGATAGTGATTTGTGATTAGGAGGAGTAACGTAGATACACAGGCAAGAGGGTAGATATATGGAGTAAATAAGTTGAAAGACAAATATAAACAGTGACAAAGAGAGATAGAAAATTGTACAGTGAATTGTTAGGTAATTATATTGTGCAATACGTAAAAAACAAAATATTTTTTGTGAGAAAACTTATTTTTTCTTGGTACAAGAATGCAACAAGGTATATATATGGAATATTTAACACAAAAAACTTATTTACTATGTGATCACAAAAATATAAATATTTTCCATGGCATTGAATCAAAAACAAATATTAAATTACAGAAAAAGACAAAAAATAATTATTTTTCCCATATTAAAGGTATTCAACAAGCACTTATTCTATTCCCTCACACTGTCAGAGCATCCTTTACAAACACAGTCAAAAAGATTATTTGAGAGTATATTTCCATAGTCTGAACGAGAGAAATATAACTTTGAATAAATATCCCAACAACAAGAGACAAATGGAATGAAAATATTCGAAAAACTAGCTATTATGTCAGGCGGGACGCGCTCCCGACCAATTGCAAAAGGTCTTCTTTTATGTAAACTGACATTATACAAATTGTAAAGAGAATGAAAAATTTTTTAAACTGACGTATTCTCTCATATATTTTTACCGGGTTTCAATTCAAGTTTAATATATGTTATAGTTCATATTTTGATAGACGAGAACATATTTTATTGCACACGTCTTTTTGCACTACAGTGCTCGGGATAAATTGGATATTTCATCTTTTATCACTAACGTATGATTAACGTGATTAACACTATATTTTTGTATAAACAATATATATATGTATATGTATATATATATATATATATATATATATATATATATATATATATATATATATATATATATGTAAGTATATATATATATATATATATATATATATATGTTTATATATGATATATATATAGGAATATATATACACACACACACACACACACATATATATATATATATATATATATATATATATATATATATATATATATATATATATAAATATAAATTCTACCTTGTGTGTGTCTACGCCAATATATACAATAAAATAAAGAAAGTAAAAGGACAATCATTATTCACACTGAAAAAAACCTGTTATTCTGAGAGAGAAACAGTGAGAAAAAGGCAGTATTTTTACATTGTTTTTTATAAAGACAGCAGATTTCTTAGCTCCAAAGTTATCTGCTATTTTGAGCAAGTTAGCAAAAGAGGAGCTTTTCAAACTTGTTGGAGAATTGGTAATGGTACTCCTGCATGTAAGTGTGTTTGTGGTAGCTCAAGTCCCACTGATTACCGTCCAATTTCCATAACTCCCATATTATCTAAAGTTTTTGAACGTCTTCTGGCAAAACGTCTTAATAGGTTTGCTGAAGGTAATCATCTATTCCTTAGTTTGCAATTTGGTTTTCGTAAAGGCCTTGGAGCATGTGATGCCCTTCTTACAATCTCCAATGCTGTACAGAAATCCCTTGATTGTGGTCAGGAAGTTCGTATGATTGGCCTTGATTTTAGAGCTGCCTTTGACCGAGTAAATCATGAGGCCCTTGTTTTTAAACTCAAACAGTTGGGAGTGGGTGGGTCGTTTCTTAGCATTATTATTGATTTTTTAAGTAATAGATTTCAAAGAGTTGTTGTCAATGGGCACCATAGTGAGTATAGGAATGTGATATCCGGTGTTCCACAGGGTAGTGTTCTTGGCCCATTATTTTTCATACTTTATACACATGACATGTAGTTTGGCCTAGAAAACAATCTTGTTGCATATGCAGATGATGCTACTCTCTTTGCATCAATTCCATCCCCTGAATGTAGATCTGGGGTTGGTGAATCCCTTAATAGAGATTTAGCTAAAATTAGTGCATGTTGCAAATTATGGGGTATGAAGTTGAATCCGAACAAAACTCAAAGTATGATTGTAAGTAGGTCAAGGACGGTGGCTCCTCAACATCCGGATCTCAGTATTGATAATGTTTCTTTAAATCTGTATGACTCTTTTAAGATTTTAGGTGTGATTCTCGACAGCAAATTTACTTTTGAGTAACAAATTAGGTCTGTTTGTTCTTCAATTGCACAAAAAATTGACTTATTGAGAAAGTCTTTTAAGATTTTCGGTGATCAATCTATTCTGAAGAAGTGTTTTAATTCTTTCATTCTACCTTGTTTTGAGTATTGTTCTTCTGTCTGGTGTTCAGCTGCTGATTCTCATCTTAATTTGTTGGACAGAAACTTATGATCTACTAAATTTCTTATTCCTGATCTAGATATTAATCTTAGGTACCATCGTTCAATTAGTTCATTATGCATGTTGCATAAGATTTTTCATAAGTCTGACCATCCTTTACATTCAGATCTCCCTGGACAATTCTATCCCGTTCGTAATACTAGGCAGGCAGTTAATTATACTATCCAGGCCTTCTCCATCATGAGGCTCAATACTACACAGTATTCTAGAAATTTTATTCCAGCTGATACCAAGTTGTGGAATGATCTTCCTAATCGGGTAGTTGAATCAGTAGAACTTCAAAAGTTCAAAGTTGGATCAAATGTTTCTATGTTGACTAGGCTTTTTATAGTTTATATATGACATACCTGTTTTTGACATTGTTAATAGTTTATATATGACATATCTATTTTGACGTTGCTACTGTTTTTATAATGATTTATTGTTAATTTGTTCTCATCATTTACTTATTTCCTTTCCACACTGGGCTATTTTTTCCTACTGGAGCCCTTGGGCTTATAGCATCTTGCTTTACCAACTAGGGTTGTAGCTTGGCTAATAATAATAATAATAATAATAATAATAATAATAATAATAATAATAATAATAATAATAAAAACTTTATCGCGTCGCTTTTGGAGATTGCTGTGTGTGTGTGTGTGTGTGTGTGTGTGTGTGTGTGAGAGAGAGAGAGAGAGAGAGAGAGAGAGAGAGAGAGAGAGAGAGAGAGAGAGAGAGAGAGAGAGAGAGAGAGAGAATAGTATTTCCAGATTTTGCCCAACTTTGTTTTTTCTTTTAGATGATACAGTGGGAAAGAAAATCCTAAAAGTCCCCCGGGTTTTGTAAAGACAGGGACAGTTTTAAAATGTTTTTATTGTTGTCTTCTTAGAGAGAGAGAGAGAGAGAGAGAGAGAGAGAGAGAGAGAGAGAGAGAGAGAGAGAGAGAGAGAGAGAGAGAGAAAGAGAGAGAGAGAGAGAGAAGATGCTTCTAACTGACTTCGTAAGCCGATTATTTTCCTTCGTTTACAGAAAATTCTAATAAGTGAGATTAAATGAATTAATCTCAATTGAAATATAAATATATACAGTAAGTTATCAAAATAAAAGTTATATGATATGACATACATATCAAAATCTAAATTAATTATGATATATTAATGATAAATATTCAGTTTCTTCTGCCTTTTCGAATTGAAAGGTCAAAATTTGAATCGTTTACTTCATTTGTCTTTTATAGTCTCTGCTTTAATTACAGAAATCTATTGTTTTTGGGGGGAGGGGGTTGAGAAATATTCCATTTACTATTTTACTTAAGTTCTAATTAGGTTTTCATCTGCTTACGAATACAGGATTACTTCATGTTTAGATTTGTTTTACGAGAATATGCAATACTTTTAGAAATATTTATCTGAACACAACACTTCCTTATAAAATTATGTAAACGTTCCACACAAACAGTCTGGTGTGAGAAACGTATTGTATCATCTGGTAAGATTTTGTATAGGTGAGGACTGGGTTCGGTATGTGATGCATTTTATGTTATATACACATGTTATCATTTTGAACATTTACATTGTATAAACTTAAAAATCACCAATTGAGATAAAATAAGAGACAATATAACAACTAAGGGAAAATTTACAACCTAGTAAATGTGGTGCAAAGGACGTAGAGATTTTTTGTACAATCTCAAACATATAAAGATACCCACCCACGCACATACACTTACATAAACGAACACAGTGGTTTGCGGCAGCTCAATTAAACTTGAACAATTCATTACTGCATATTGCGTGGTAAAAATATAAAGAGGAAAATTCTTGATGGAAAGAGAGGACGTTATAAATCGTATTAGTATTAGTTTACCACTGGGCTTGCATTACTAAATGCTTAATTACACTTGGATGTAAATGTAGTCACATTATTTGATCGTCTCTTTTATTCAAAATTTAGTTTTTCTTTGTGAATGTATAAAACTAGTTTAGGTTAAAATCAAATTGTCAATCTCAACTAAGTATTTATTTGAATTAGATATGCTCGAATAATGAAGGTTTTTAAAAACATATTTTCTCATACTGATTTACAAATACAAAAACAAAGATGAATACGCATATATATATGTGTGTGTATACTTATACATATATATATATATATATATATATATATATATATATATATATATATATATATGTGTGTGTGTGTGTGTGTGTGTGTGTTTGTGTGTGTATATGTGCGTATTTGTATTTGTGTATATATATATATATATATATTATATATATATATATATATATTTATATATATATATATATATATATGCATGTATGTATGTATACATTTAAGTGTGAATGTGTGTATGGTTGTCTTTCAAATAAATACTTTCAGTACTAGCTTGAAATGGAAATATTAAAATGCATACTTTTGTATAACACGATATTCGTTTGTTCTGAGTCAGAAGACGCATCAGAGTCAGCCTATTCCCCTTTTCATTTGTATGCATTACGGTCATGATCATTTCTAAGCTTCTCGGTTGTTGCTTCCTATTAAATGCACTTTCCAATACTTTTCATGAATCGTAAAATAGAAAATAAACATTTTATTCATATGTAAAAGTTCGTATGATTTACTGCACTTTTAACAATACTAATGGAAGAAAATATACATGTATGTATTCTAAAATGAATGTAAATGCTTAAAATTAGAGCAGGAAATAAAAACTAAATTGGCAATTCTGTATACCAAAACTCCTTATCTTAAAAATTCATATATTCCATGAATTAGAAATTCATGAATGCTTAATGTTGGCTCAAGCTATACAATTTAAATAAAATTTTCACTCTCGTACAAAGGAATATAAGAACAAAAATTAATTCTAAACAAATAATTCTTATCCGACTAATTTAGAACTCATCTCCAACAACAAACCCCAAAATGATTTAGAAAAGATATTTAGGCAGCGGTGGTCGTTGATATCGGAGGTATTTCAAATATTTTGTCTCGAAATTAATTGTTTATGTACGTGTGGGCCAGAAACAGATTATAGTCATTCACACACTCACACACACACCACACACACGCACACACACACACACACACACATATATATATATATATATATATATATATATATATATATATATATATATATATATATATATATATATATACATATATTAATGTGTGTATTTGAAAAGATTAGGTTATATGTGCATATGTACATGCATGTTTACATATATGCGCAAGTATGTATATGAGTATGTATGCATTTATGTATATGTACATAAATGTTTCTGTTTAAACATGGCTAAGTTAGAAAAATTATGTGATGAAACACATGGTATCTCAAATGCCCCTTCAAACACCCCACTTGGCTAATGAGATATGAGCTCTTCCCACGAAAGCACTGATGACCTTGGGTCCTGGCAGGTAGTAGGATATTCTGATGCAATGTGCTACAAATGTCTGCATGTATCTTCGTACTCTCAATGATTTATACAGTGTAAACATTTGTCTCAATAATTATGTCTTCTTGGAGAAGTCAACGACGAAGCTAATCGAGTCACTCAATATTTTAATTTTCACTTTATCTTTTGCTTATATACAGTATATATACACACACACACACACACACATATATATATATATATATATATATATATATATATATATATATATATATATGTATATATATATATATGTATATACACAGACGTGTGTGTGCAGGTAATTTACTTTTCCTTTTCTACAGTAGCAATTATTTCTCTCTCTCTCTCTCTCTCTCTCTCTCTCTCTCTCTCTCTCTCTCTCTCTCTCTCTCTCTCTCTCTCTCTCTCTCTCTCTCTCTCTTTCCCTTTTATATTAAAGTACACGTGTTAAAAGCAAAATCCATTTGCAATTTGTATTCCCATTAAACACTGAGGAAAAGACCAGAGCTCATGGTCGTTTGTCCTTGAACAAGTAAGAGCAAATATGACAATACAGATTACTCGTGGTTTGCTCTGATGGAAGATAAATCTTTTTCTCCCGTTTTTTTTTTTATCTTTCAATCTCTTTCTCTGCTTTGACCTTTCATAAATGAAAAAAAATTCATTCTTTAATTTGTTTCTTAATTCTTCAGATTTACGACTTTATATAAAACAATTGTAAAGTTGATCTTTATTCTGAGCCTGATCATATTCACTTTTTTAGCTTTGAAAATTTTCTCAATTTTTTGTTTTGGATATACAATTTCTGAGATTTTTCTTTTTCACATAGAAAACATCTATCTCTTTTAATAGATATTGAAAATATCATCTCATATATAAGAATGGATATAATTTTATGTATATATATATATATATATATATATATATATATATATATATATATATATATATATATATATATATATATATATATATATACAATGAATAAATATCATGTCAGCGGCGTCCAAAAACCGAAGATAGTTTCTCCTCAGACAGAATGTTCTGCATACAGTATAGTTTTCAGGATAAGAGCAGAAATTCATTTATTTTTCTCCAATTATTGTTTGGTGTCAACACGCGTTTCGGATCACTTCGAGAACCTTCTTCAGGACTACTTTGAGATTTGGAACTACACTGTAATATAAAAGGTATGGTGGTGAAAATTTGATGCAAAATATTTGAAAATTCGGGAAAAATTTCAATAAAATTCATAATTTAAAACTTTAGATTCTTTGAAATATGAACACGAAAATTTAAGATATGCATATTAAAAAAAATATATATACATCGTGGTGCGAGAACTAATCATAAGTTTTCAAACTTAAGCAGCAAAAATAATCTCTCAAAAATCTTACATATTCTTCTTCCGGTATTTGCGATTAAGCGTAAATCTCTGCTTCGCTCCTACATACCGGATGAAAAGAAAAATCTATTTTGGAAGTTGTTCTCTTTAATCTTAAACATATATTAGATTTCCTAAGATAATAATTTGTTTTCGTAGTTGTTATTATTTTTTGTTTGTTTTGGGTCTTGAAGCATAATTTAAGTAAATAAACGGTCGAAAAAATATATTACTCCCATTTCTTTATGTCTGTAATTGAATTATGGTCCACTGCCCCTCGTTAAACCAGCAGTGAATGTGTATCAGCTTGTATGTAAGTCAACAAAATTATATATATATGTATGTATATATATGTACATATATATACATATATATATATATATATATATATATATATATATATATATATATATATATATATATATATATATATATATAATGTATATATATATATACATATATATATATATATATATATATATATATATATATATATATATATATATATATATATATATATATATATATATGTATATACACATATATATATGTGTGTATGCTCTTCCGTTATATAAGATCTTAAGTGTTGTTACTAGCTTCTCCCTTCCCGAATGTTAATTACATTCGTAACTCTCAATGGAACTAGTTTTCATAAAAGTCGAAATATAATTTTCACCTTAATTACAGAACTAAGTCTAAATATACCCTAATAAGGAAATAATGTTTATATATCGCTCATGCAACCTCACATGGCCTGTGACTTCTGACACGACTGGGTCAAGAGAACTGTATTCGAGTGGGTGGGACCACAGCACATTAATTGTTTGCACCAAAAGGAAAATATTAAAGAAGAGACATACTATGGCTTATTATCTTAGAAATGACTGCACCCCTATCTCTTTCCACCTTACCTTACATAATGTCTTTACATGACTTTCTTAACCACCACTTCTTTCATGAAGATTCGGTCTGTAACTCTAATATGATAATATGGCTGTTCCTCGATACTCACCAATCTCGCCTTTACCAAGTGAGGTTAATGGAGCAGGTCACGATGAGGTAAGAAACTAAGGATGGATGTCTTGCCATCATATCCAGGGCTGTTCTGACTTCTGATACAGAGGTCAGAGGTCTCAGACCCGGTCTCCGTCTGAGCTTATTTTAGGCATCTTGGCGGGTACATTCAATGCTTATTCAATCACGGAAATTTCTTCGCGCTGTGGTGCCATTTTTTGGCTGAGGAAGAGACGGCTTTTGTTTGGCCTCACTTATAGCAACGAACTAATTTCTCAGGACGAAATGTTGCACAGGGAATTTGCTTGTTTGCAATTCAACGAAGGTCTTGTTAGCAGACCGAAAGATAGGGTCGGTTTCTGTTATGCTCCAGTGTGGCGCCTACCTGGGGTAACTGAGAGTTTCGAACATGGCAACGATAGATAAAACAAAAATCTTAGGTCTATTGTGAAAGATAAGGATAAAGACTTACAAGACGGTGTCTTAATTTTTTTTT
>NC_090739.1:103637102-103647102 GCF_036898095.1 Palaemon carinicauda | reverse complement strand
TATCTTATAAAACAGATTTACCACAACTGATGATTAAATATCAATAAAAAGTAATGGAATTAAACATGGTACACCCTATCTATTTTCAATAGCTAAATCGTTTAAAGAAGAAAACTGTAGAGAGAAACTATTCGATTAATTTTATGGGCGATCGTAGAACAACCATACAATTATCTATATACGAGACCGAATTTTCAACTCTACCTAAATATGCGTTAACTATTTAGGGTTTTTTCTTCAGGCTAAATTCTTATGTCACTCTGAATATGTTGGGTGATATATAAAAGGTAAATGAAAAGATATTAGCATTTATTTTACCTATATTATACTGATTATCCTATATAATGAAAATAATATCTTTTGTAAAGATATTCAACATCTCAGGAAACTGATATTGACAAACAGACAGACACACAGATAGAAAGAGGGATAGAGAGAACGCAGTTATGGTTAACGCTCTTTTATCAGATAGGATAGAAATATAAAAAGTAATTTCAAATACAATGGCAAGAATATATACTCAAGTGCAGCAGATGTCGAATGCCGAAAGTAGTGGTGAGAAAGAAAAAAAAAATATCCTGCCAGGGAAGGCACTCCTAAAATAAACTCATCAAGGGGAGGCTGCACCACTCCACCGTAATTGCAGCGGTGTTTACAAACCTCAAAATAGCTCTTACATAAAAGTCTCTTTAAGTGCAATGTGTTTGCTTATTTCATGCTCGTGCATATGAGAGAGAGAGAGAGAGAGAGAGAGAGAGAGAGAGAGAGAGAGAGAGAGAGAGAGAGAGAGAGAGGGTGTTATTGTCAGAAAATCTTATAATTTTAAATCTTTTTAATTTGATTTCATTTAGGACAATTATCACTGAAGGACGACAGACAATTTTAAAGGAAACCAAAGTATGTCCAAAATCATATCTCGGAAATCTCTTGATTTTATATAAAAGTACTTTGTACATTAGCAGACAAGAATACAATTCCCTTTTTAAAGAGAAATGTCTTATGCGCTTTGATGTTAACATTAGGTATATGCATTAACAACAACATAAAATTATTTCAACCATGTGTTTTACCAGTATATGTAAGTGTCAGTCAACCTTATCTAATAATGCATAGATGATCTAAATCAAAGCCTTATGATAAAGGCTTCGTACTACCCTATGGCACTCCGTTTTCAAACATCTGGCTTATTTTATAGTTCGTGAATAATGATGACAATTTACTTAGTCTAACGACGCCTCACAGTGCAAAGAACGCGTTACTGAGAGTGTGAGTGTCCATTTGAAATTATATTACATGCATTTGTCAATCTAGCCTGAGGAATGCGTACGTATTTATGAATATATATCCATAATTTCATCTCACATACATATCATGGAATATTCGATTATAGTAACAAAACTAATGGAGCTTGTGAAAAAAAAATAACGTACAAAGAAGAAGGAAATGAAAATCAAAACGTCTACTTCTGTTCCAACGAACCACTGAACTGACAACCCTAGAAAACATAAGAAACCTTTCATATAACTTTGACAAAATCGACCATGTCAATTCCAGAGTTTAATCTGTGCTTTCTCTTGCGAATAAAGCCGAGGGGAGTTAAACCAAAAGGAATGCTGTGCTAATAAAGAATGCAGTGAATAATAAAAACAGTCACAGTGAATGGCTTTGAAATAAAGAAGGCTTTTGACTTTCCTGCAAGCAAGGGAATTTGATGAACTTTTCTTTCAGTAGCTGGAAGGGAAATTTAGTCAAATATTTAAAGCAAATTGTGAATGACGTAAAATGTCCCAATTTCCCAGTAATTTATAGCTATTTGATTTACATAAGAGGGAACGTTGGATTTACTTGAGACTTTAGGTCCAAGTGATCATTACCATCCCGGTACTCATATATATATATATATATATATATATATATATATATATATATATATATATATATATATATATATATATATATATATGTATATATATATATATATATATATATATATATATATATATATATATATATATATATATATATATATATATATATATATATATATATATATATATATATATATATATATATATATATATATATATATATATATATATATATATATATATATATATATATATATATATATATATATATATATATATATATATATATGACAGATTGTTTGTGAATGTTGAGTAGATAGTATAGGTGGATCCTGAGTGTAAAGTAGTGCATGATATGATTCTATTTCAATATTATTTTTATTTCCATAACTAATATTTGATCGAAAGGAGAATGAAATTGTAGCAATAGAAAAGTTTACTGTATATATGATCTATATGATTAAATTTTGCTATGCAGTCACAATATATAGAATAACGTGAATAGTATGTAATATACCAATTGCATGCACATTTCAGTTGAATCTAAACGTTACTGACAAAGATCGAATTTCTAAATGGTGATTAGTGTGTAATTCGTAAAATTTTCGTAAGTGTAATTTAATTGGCAATGTCACTTTTAATCATTGACATTTATCCATCTTATTTCCACGTCGGAAAGACATAAATTAGCAAAGGCATGAAATAATTTCCCCCGGCAGCAACGCTCATTGGCAGCAGACCTGAGTCCTGAGTAAGAAATTCAATGAGAACTTCATCAGAGGAAGAGTAAATTTACTTACTCTCACAGCCTCACGTCAACATACCACTTTCATCAACTTGCCAAAGCCCAAAGGAAAACTATATATAGAATTGGTTATCATTAATGCATCCTTGCAATACAGGCAATTTCTCTCTCTCTCTCTCTCTCTCTCTCTCTCTCTCTCTCTCTCTCTCTCTCTCTCTCTCTCTCTCTCTCTTATTAATTTTGATAAATTAATCTATAGTCTATAGTAAAAATATTAGAAATGTATATACACAATAATACAAACAAACCGTTTATTAACTGTTTTTTTTTTTTTATGATTATTAAAATCTATTTTAATAACAATTATGTAATAGTTAATTGTTTAGAATTTATGTATAACTTTTAGTGAGATTTTGTTAGCGTCCTGGAGTTACTATACGGGTTATACTTGAGCAATTGTGCTGAGAATCTAAGTTATCTTAATGGTATCCTCATCAGTAGTCACTTACATTTCTGTGACCTTTCTACATGATAACAGTACAAGTTCATTTCGAATATTAGTGCAATTAAATATTATTATATACTTGATGTCATGAAAATTACGTATAATTTCTTAGACTGTAATAAGTATAATAGATATTCAGTGAAAGCTAAAGCACTTTTAAACAAAACTCAGGAGTATCCCTTAGCTATAGAAAAATCAACCCAAAACAGAGTCACATTTAAAGCCTAAGACTATGAGAATAAGCCTAAGAGCATGGTATAAAATTGGTCTATCAATACACTTTGTCTTATATACACCGATGTCCTTGTATCTGATCGAAGAAGGTTGTGAATGAACGTTGTTTAGTAATTTATTGAGTGGTTCAAGCTTTGATCTAATATAAAACTTTACTCTCCCTTATATAAGTTCTGTGAAAAAAAATTAATATATTCAATACAAAAATACAGTTTTTGTTACATACCAATTGTTGCAAAAACGTGTTTTGAAAATTAGAATCAAACCAAAGAAAATAAATTTTTTTTATCAAGTAAAATGAGACCCTGACTAAAGGGAAGAAATTTGCCCCTTTGCGAAAAGGTTCTCTTGTGTGCCGGCACGGCTGGGGAAAGGGGTGGGGAGCTGGATATGTTGCCAAAGAATTTATTTTGTTCGAGTATTTTCTCTTCGTATGTTGGGTGGAGAGAAACACGTATTTTGAACGAAGCGAAAAATCTATTTTTGGGTGAGATGGCCATGACGTCCTGATGGAAGGTTCCTTCAGTAGCTTCCTGAGGGTATATATGACTACAGTAGATATTCCCAGAGAATTAAACTAAAGGTTTCACAGAATTCTAACTTCTGGCGCGAGTACCCGTAAGGTTTCCCTTTTGGATATCGTATATCAACAGGGGACGTATGCTTGACACGCCACATGGCTATCTGCACCCCACATAGCGTTTACACTTCGAGGGGGAAGGTGTGGCAAGTTATAGGAGGGGCCGTTGCAAAGTTCTCCTCCTGTGCTACTGTTACGGTACTGTGACAGGCCAAGAGAGGGTTGTGAACTCAAAGGCAGGATGCAATCAACTGAGTTGTTTATTAAGGAACACTCTCCTTTATATACAAAACCTCAAGGCAACAGGACATAACATGTTCGAGAGACAGACAATATTACAGAGCAAAACCGGAGACATGATCATTCAGGTTCTTTTTAGTGCAAGGGAAAAGTGCAGATATATACAAAATAATTATGTAAAATTGTGTGACACATGGTTGGTACATGGCTTCCCCCCCCCCCCCCCCTAAAAATGACATACTGTACATGTTAAATAGGGCGCCCTGATCTAGAGAGGCGAACTGTAGGTGGGTCATCTGGCAGAAGATAAGCAGGTTTTAGACGATCAATGAAGACCCAGTCTTCTTTGCCACAAATGTTTAGTAGGAATGCTTTCGTACTGTGTCGGTTCACAAGGAAAGGGCCCGTGTAAGGGGGCGTTAGTGGTGGCTTGCTAGTGTCGTTGCGCAGGAAGACGTGTGTTGCAGAGTGCAAGTCCGTTGGTATGTGATGCTTCGCTGGGGGCTTGTAAGTCTGGCGGCATGGAGTAAATTTTCCCACAACGTGACGTATGCGCTGGAGATCGTCGGAGGAGGTTGTAGAAGGAAAAAATTCGGCAGGGACGACCAATGGGTCGCCAAACACCATTTCAGCTGCCGAGACGTCGAGGGCGTCTTTAGGAGTGGTCCTTAGTCCCAGGAGGACACAGGGAAGCTGAGTAAACCAGTTGCAATCCTTGCAGCGGGACATCAAAGCTGCTTTGAGGGTGCGATGAAAACATTCAACCATTCCATTGGCAGCGCGGTTGTAGGCCGTTGTCTGATGTAGGGTGATGCCCAGGAGATTCGCTAATGACGTCCACAATTGAGAGGTGAAAGCGGTTCCCCTGTCAGAAGTAATATGCTCAGGGATACCGAATCTTGAAATCCATCCAGAGAGTAAGGCAGATGTACATGAGGCGGACGTTGCAGTTTCCATGGGAATGGCTTCAGGCCAACGAGTGGAGCTGTCGATGACGGTAAACAGGTAACGATGTCCTTGTGATGTGGGTAGGGGGCCTACAACGTCGACGTGAATGTGTGCGAAACGACGCTGAGGTTGAGGAAAGGTGCCCACTCCTGAATCCGTGGAAGTTTGGCAAGAAGTACAGGCGCGGACCCAATCCTTAGCATCCTTAGAAATGCCGTGCCAAATGAACTTTGCCTTCAGCAGCTGTGCAGTAGAACGGCACGAGGGATGTGAAAGGCCGTGAATGAAATCAAACACCTGTCGGCGCATGGGAGCAGGAATCCAAGGTCGCGGTCTACCAGTACTGACGTCACAGAGGAGGGTGGTGTTGGAGTCTTCGAGGTGAAAGTCTTCCCAACGGAGGGACGTGCAGGATGTCCTACAAGCTGGATACTCTGGATCCTGTCGTTGGGCTTCAGCCAGGGCGTTGTAATCCAATCCCAGTTGAACGGCAGCCAACGTGTTTCTTGACAGGGCATCGGCAACGGGATTCATTTTCCCAGGGACATATTGGAGGGTGCAATTGTATTCAGCCACGGCGGAGAGATGTCGGCGTTGACGGGCGGACCAGGCATCAGACTGTCGAGTGAAGGCGTGCACCAGAGGCATGTGGTCTGTGCGAATGACGAAGGGCGTACCTTCTAAGAAATGGCGAAAGTGACGGACAGCCAAGTGCACCGCCAGCAATTCTCGATCGAAGGTAGAATAACCCTATTCTGCCTTGGACAGTTTTCTGCTGAAGAAGGCCAATGGGCGGGGCGAGCCTTTGACCACCTGCTCGAGTACTGCACCAATAGCGACGTCGCTGGCATCGGTGGAGAGAAGGAGAGGGGCCTGTGGGATAGGAAAAGTGAGAGGCGCCGCAGTTGATAGGGCCTTCTTTGCATTGCAGAAGGCTGCTTCTTGAAGGGGACCCCACTTCAGGTCCTTTGGCTTGCCCTTGAGGGAGGCATAGAGGGTAGCAAGAGTGGCGGCAATGGCTGGCAGAAAACGGTGATAATAGTTGATCATGCCCAAAAATTCCTGCAGAGCTTTGACGGTCGAGGGCGCGGGGAAGTCCTGAACAGCTGCTACCTTCTCAGGGAGGGGATGGACTCCTGAAGGAGTGATACGGTGCCCTAAGAACGACACTTTGTTGGTGCCAAAGGCACACTTGTCATACCGGACTACAAGGCCGTTTTGTTGCAGGCGGTCAAGCACGATGCGCAGGTGACGGAGGTGGTCCTCTTTTGAGGAGGAGAACACAAGTATGTCGTCCATATAACATACACAGAAAGGGAGGTCCCCTAAGATGCCATCCATGAGACGTTGAAACGTTGCCCCAGCATTATGAAGGCCAAAACAGGAATAATTGAAGGTGTATGTACCAAACGGAGTGGTGATGGCAGTCTTGGGGATGTCTTCTGGGTTCATAGGCACCTGATAATACCCCTTCAGGAGGTCGAGCATAGAGAAAACCTTCGCTTTGTGCAGGTAGGAGGTCACGTCGGCAATGTTTGGGAGGGGGTAGTGATCCGGTTCTGTTTGCATGTTCAGGCGCCTGTAATCCCCGCACGGACGGAGGGAGCCGTCTTTCTTCAGAACGATGTGTAAGGGTGACGACCATGGGCTAGAGGCCTTTTGGCAAAGGCCCATTTCCTCCATTTCGGCGAACGTCTGTTTGGCGGCTGTCAATCGTTCCGGTGCCCGACGTCTGAATTTTGCGAAGACTGGGGGTCCCGTCGTCTTGATATGGTGATAAATACCGTGCTTGGCAGGAACCGTGGGCGTTTGGCGAAGTTCTGGACGGAAAACTTCCGGGTACGACGTGAGGAGGTGGGCGTAGGCATCCGTGGGTGCGCTAATGTGGAGAGCGAGGTTAGAGGGGGCGGGTTGAAGAGGTGTCGACAAGTACGAATCTGCGTTGACCAATCGTCGGTGGGCAACATCGACCAGAAGGTGTAAATGAGAGAGGAAATCCGCACCGAGGATTGGCATTGTGACGTCAGCAAAGAGAAACTTCCAATTGAATTTACCGTTTCCGAACGATAATGTGAGGTTGTGGGTATCGCAGATCCGTTGGCAGCTACCAAGCGGACGTCGGCAGATGTAGACAGACTACGTCGTGCCTTGAAGAGTTTCCTTGGCAATAGAGAACGACAAGCACCCGTGTCTACCAAAAATCGCACGCCCGCTCCTGCATCCTGTAAAAAGAAAAGATTAGAAACACGGGAGGCCACCGCCACAAGCGATGGCCTACTTACACGTTTTTTGGCCACTGACAATCCTTGGCACATTTCTTCGCGGTTGTCCCGAATCTGAAGTGGTAGTAGCAAAACTGCGGCAGATGGGAGGTAGTAAGTGGCTGTAGAAGTCGTTCGTTGGGGCGCGAGCGATTGGTGGGTGGTGGGCGGCTTTGTCGCCGCTTCGGCACGTCACGGGGTAGGCGTGTATGTCCTACGGCATTCATGTCAGCTTCGGTTGACGTTGAATAGGCATCTTCGTCGTCAGGGGTGGAGGCGTTGATGGAGGTCTTGAAGTGGCTGTCCATAAGGGCGTCGGCTTTGGTCATCAAGTCCTTTATGGGTAAACTATCGACATCGGGTATGGCAGCGCGTACAGGTTCGGATAAACAGCGTATCCAATGGGCACGAAGTAGGTTCACCTCACGAGGAGAGCCGTCTGCGGCAGGTTGAAGGCGAGCGATACTGGTCATCTCCCTGAGGGCAAGCGAAGCCCTTTGGTCCCCCAACGGTTGTTGCGAGAGCTGAAAAAGCTTTGCTATACGGGCGGCTGGCGGCGGCGAGTACTGCTGCAGAAGGTATGTTTTGAGGGCGTCATACGCTATTGGGGTGTCTCCTTGTTCACAAAGCCTGTCGGATATTTCTGGGAAGGTGTCCTCGGGTATCGCCGCGAGAACATAATCAGCTTTGGTGGTTGAGCGAGTCACGCCCCTGATACGAAACTGGACTTCTGCGCGCTGAAACCAAGCAAACGCCTCTCCCCTGGCAAACGATGAAAGTTTGAATGGAGCGACCGCAGCACCAACTGCCGTAAAGTCCGTCATAGTACCAACGATGAAGGGGCGAGGGGGTGGGGGTGGAAGGCGGTGGGAACGAGTCGACTTCCGGGGTCACCAATGTGACGGGCCGAGAGAGGGTTGTGAACTCAAAGGCAGGATGCAATCAACTGAGTTGTTTATTAAGGAACACTCTCCTTTATATACAAAACCTCAAGGCAACAGGACATAACATGTTCGAGAGACAGACAATATTACAGAGTAAAACCGGAGACATGATCATTCAGGTTCTTTTTAGTGCGAGGGAAGAGCGCAGATACAAGCATAATATATACAAAATAATTATGTACAATTGTGTGACACACGGTTGGTACAGTACCGAGCGACGTAAGCAAACGGCAGCCATAGCTGTCCGCCATCTTGACAAACGACACATCCGCCCGCGTCATTCCTTCTAGCGTTTCTGTCAGCCTCCACGATGCAATAGGAAAGGGAGGGGCCTGACAGGCCAGAATAGAGAAAATAGGGCGGGTCCATCAGGACGTCATGGCCATCTCACCAAAAAAAATAGATATTTCGCTTCGCTCAAAATCCGTTTTTTGGGCTCAAGCCATGACGTCCTGATGGAAGTGTACCAGAGAATTAGTGTATCGTGGATTTTCCCCGTTTCGGTAGTGCCTTCTACTTCAAACAATACTCCTTTGGTCTGATGACCTTAGAGACCGTGACATCTCCGTTGCATGTCAGTACCAGTGGCATAAACTATGACCTGGCTTCCTGCCCCCCTGGCAGGAAAGTCCTGGTTGGACGATAGGAACATCTCGAAGTATCCTGATGATGATAAACTCACCTGTAGACGAGGATCTTGTCGGTCTCGTGGACAGATCAGGAAAGTTAAGTACTTGGGTGAGAACAAATATTTCACGTTCTTTGGTGAGCAGATCTCAGACAGGAGCAATATTATAACATGAAATATAATAATGGTTAAATAGGGGCATTAAAACTCTGTAACAGTAGTTTATTTTCTATGGTAGGGCGAAATAAGACGCATATGGTAGCGAAATTTCTATTGTATTCAAGAAAATATTCGCGATAATATGAAATAAGGTAAACAATTTACAGTAAAATTGTTGATTGACAAACATAGACTAGGGACTATAAAAGACAATGATGTAAAATCTGAAAAGGAAGAACTTGCCATTCCACACATGAGTTCCAGGGAAACCAAAGTGTTTGAAAATCCCAACACACTTCATGTTTAGTAATCATGTGGCACACGTGTTAAAGTCTATGTTACTTCACCTTGTGGAAGAACAGTCTCTCGTGACACTACGTGTCACCTGAAATCACTATGTATCGCACTAGGGTCAACATAGGCACCCGTTGAGTTAGAGTCTCGAAATAACTCGCTATTCTACGCAGCACTAAGCGGCAGGTTTTAACACGCTACCTGCAGCTACCACGAATCTCTTCACCTCTTGCACCTGCTTCGCGTAGTGTTTGAAAAACACTCTTGAGGATTTCCAGCCTGTGAGGATCGAAGGCTTTCGAAATCCATTCCTTGGAAGAAATTTAGGGAAGAGGTGACTTTCCTAGGATCATGACCTGCGGGTGTACTGTCAGGATCCACTCTGCGAATAAAGTAGGTGATCTTCGCCCTTAATTATTTAAGTGACAAATCACTGCCCGATGTTTCTCCTAGAGTTGTCCGCCGCCAAAGTCTGAAGTTCTTCGAAGATAGACCTTAAGACTCTCCACTGGGCATAGAGAGACATCTTCCTTCAGAGGGCAGATTCTCTAGGGTCCCCATCTCTTGGTAGGGAGTTCATTCTTAGCGAGAAAC
>NC_090739.1:103629602-103632102 GCF_036898095.1 Palaemon carinicauda | reverse complement strand
CAAATTGGAGTTCTATTCAAAAATAGATTCTGAACGTTTGGGTCACTATGACTTTGACTTTAACCTTCTGAGGTCAAAACTTTAATGGGGTCTATTGTGTTTCTTAATGCGTCTCTCCTGAATATATTTAGTAAATCGGCCCATTAGTTTTTTCCCGTTAAGTTACTAACAAATAAACAATGAACCAAACAAACAACCCCACAAAAAAAAAATCAATACCTGTCTCTTACCTCGGTGGGGACGGGATAACAAATACAAATATTTCTCTGACCAATGAATAAAGATGGTAAAAGTGGGGTAACAAATTCAAGCCAAATTATTAAATAAATTTTTACGTACTCAATGCCGGCCAGGAGATCCGATGATAATTATTCTGATTTAGTTTCTCTAAATAAAACTAAGATGGCTGATTAGAAGATGCTTAAACCTAATGAGAGATAGACAGACAGAGAGAGCTATATGTCACCCGGAAAAAAAAAACTAAAACAATTTATAACAATTTATATCACAACTGATTATATTGAACTGTAAGCAAATAATGTACAGTATAAGGACTCCAAAAGATATAAAGCTACTTTCTGATGATCATATCTTATAAGGTATTTTTTTATTTTTTTTTTTTTTTTTTTTTTTTTTGGTATTGTCACACTCGTATCAGGATCATTAGTTCCCAGAAACCAAAATTGCAACGACAGTAAAGGAAGATATCTTTGTATATTTAACTTGACATATAAAAGTTGTTCTCTTAGTTCATACCCTGTTTGATAGTTTCCATTTTCTACCATTCTTTGTTTTATCTTATCTCCCCTTTTTTCAAACTAACTCGTAAACATGAAAGAAGATATGAATGTTGGTATAATGATAAAGACCAATGCTAATGCTAGATTTTGAAGACTTTTATTAAACCAGCAGAAATACAAATAAGGAAAGGTTAGGAAAAAACATAAACAATAATTTTTGAGCATTAGAAATTATGGTCGAAGACTAATTCATAATCGAAGAAAAGGAAAATACTGAAGATAGTATATCTTCAGTTTAGTCGTCTTTTCTTTCTAAAAGAAAAAAAAAAACTATAGCTAGTGGAAAATGAATGAATGTGTGTACACATAATTGATTATAAGTCTAATTGTTTTGTATTAAGTTCCAACCATACTTTATTACTTTTATTGAAATATTTATAAGCACTTTGATGCAATATTATAAATTCAAGGAATCATATTAGGATCATATAATGATGCTTGCACATACGATGGAATGCAGTATAAAAACGATGTTAAATTGAATTAATTTAACATTAATTCAACACAGTAACTTTCTCAGAAGAATCTTCTTCATAGAAAGTAGAATTTGGTGGTTCTTATATGTGGTGGCTAACTTCAGTAATAAGTACATAATCTCAGAGGGGTAAAGGACACGTGTGTAAATGGGGCGTTAACAAATCGTTTTTTTAAGAGGAAAGGCAAATGAAAACTGTTCTTTTATCATTATGATTCTTTGATAAACGATTCCTACTACGGTTTGATCTACATCAACAAAACTAAGGATTTTTACAGCTGCGACAATTTTCAAACTCGGTTATAGCAGTAAGCATATTGTCATATCTATTGCTCATAAAATGATGCAAATATCCAAGTTTGTTCATGTTTCTTTAAAAGTTGCTTTTCACAATAAAAGGTCTGTTGATCTCCTGAATAGTTCTTAATTTTGTGTTGAGAGAGAGAGAGAGAGAGAGAGAGAGAGAGAGAGAGAGAGAGAGAGAGAGAGAGGGAGAGAGAGAGCAAACTTAGGCATGCAATGGTAATGTATTTTGAATATTGGAGTTTCTTTCAAAAGAATTATTTTCGATATACAAAAGGGAATCTACCAAGTAAGTGTTCACATCCTCATCTCTCTCTCTCTCTCTCTCTCTCTCTCTCTCTCTCTCTCTCTCTCTCTTCGTCTATGTGTTTGTTTTATGGTATTTATTTAACTGTCACACTTTGAACCCGTTCCTAACATACTAATGAATATAATTTTACATAAATGTTCCGTAATATTGTTTAAGGGAAAAAAAACTAATAACTTTTCCATTTGATTCGACTCGTATAATGAAATTTTTGGAATAATATTACTTAACGTATTAGACTTTCCCCTAAGTAAGGAGATTTATTTTAATAAAAGCCTTCAACTCCTTTTTTTTCCTCTTTTCCTTTTAGTACCAGAAAGTTCTTAACTAAATTAGTTCTTATTTCTCAAAGGAAATGTTTTCTTATCTAATTTATTCTTTGTTTATAGTAACAAGGTCTTGTCATTTACATGGTCAGTACAAAAGATGACGATTTTAAGAAAAAAAAGTGAGACTTCTATAAATCTAAAATCCTTATTTTTGCATAATATAACTATGAAACCTTACTTCTGAATTTCCAGAAAAATAATTCTATACCTAAACTTAAAACCTTATATATTCCTATCTCCCATAGTCATACAGGTTATCAGACAATTACAGTTTGTTATGACATCT
>NC_090739.1:103609602-103624602 GCF_036898095.1 Palaemon carinicauda | reverse complement strand
ATATATATATATATATATATATATATATATATATATATATATATATATATATATATATATATATAATGTATGTATATATACATACATATATTTATTTATATCCCTTTTAAGTATATTTGTTTTGACAGCTACTCCTCTTTAAGTACATACTTTCTCGTATATCATTTTTGACAGATGTCATATATTGAATTTCGAATTAACATACTGAAATAAACGAAAAAAATAACAGGAATCCTAAGAATTCCTATGTTCTCCAATAAAGAGTAATTTAACCCTAAAAAATCATTCTTGAAAGAAAAAATGTGACAGACAATTGAGCTCTTTTTCGCGATTCAAAAAACTGGATATAATTCTAATCTGTTCCCCAGAAATGTAAAGCGAACCGATGCGTTAACTTCGTTAACTTTGAAAGGCAGCCCATTGGTCCATGTATAACCAACTATCGGTGGATGGATGGATGGATGGAGGGGGAAGTTGCATATGTATGGTAGACCTTCGCTTGTACAGATGGGCAGTGATGGATGGGTCTCTCGACGGGACACTGACTTATACATAAGGAGAATTGGCGATAAAAGGATAACTGACTTTCCCGATGAAAATGTAACTAACAAAGGGTGGATTCATAGACATAAGAAATCTTTGTTCAGAGTTGGAGATAATAATAAGGAACTGTGTTAGGAAAAACATTCAGAAAATAATATCCTTAAAATGGACACAGACGAGGTAATTGTGGAATCTCTCTCTCTCTCTCTCTCTCTCTCTCTCTCTCTCTCTCTCTCTCTCTCTCTCTCTCTCTCTCTCTTATTGATAAAAGAGAGGTAAAAGTTAAACAAATAAGTTTATATTATATTAATAAGTGAAAAAAAAAATAAATTGAAGACATTAAACGTATGATTGTTTGTAGAAAAAAAATTCAGACCATCTGATATTTGGACAATCATTACAGTATATTAGATTAAATTGAAACATTAGTAGTAAATTAATTTTCATAATTATTATTATTTTTTTTTTCTAGTGTTTAGAAATTATTTTTTAAAGATTATTCCATTATTCCGTTTTACAATTCAATGAACAATGTAAAACTACCAAAAGATTTCCAATCCATTTAACAAATCCCAAAATTTTCATATTTGACCCAGTTCAGCAGGGGAAAAAATATTCTTTTCACAGATAAAACAAACCGACTCCGAATATCGTTTTTCGTTTTCTAGTCATAAGATGGGAATTTAGCTCTACGGTTCTGATAACTATGTCGAATGAGGTTTTTAGTCATTGAGTGCGTTTTTCTTTGAGGATAATTTGTTAAAATTTATCGGATAACGAGTTTCTCTTCAATTTCAGTTATTCTATATATATATATATATATATATATATATATATATATATATATATATATATATATATGTGTGTGTGTGTGTGTGTGTGTGTGTATATATGTATATAAAAATATATATCATATATATATGTATATATGTACATATATCTAAATACATACATATATATATATATATATATATATATAAATATATATCATATATATATATATATATATATATCTATATATGTATATATATATATATATATATATATATATATATATCTATATATATACATATATATATATATATATATATATATATATATATATATATATATATATATATATATATATATATATGGTGTTTTACATAAATGCAAGAGAAAAAGAAAACTAATTTTAGCACTAAAATGGGGTTTGGAAGTGTATGGAACTTTCTTTAGAACATGGTCCGTGAATTAAATCTTCACTTTTACATAATTGACGATTTATCATACTTCCTTCGAGGAATAGAGTTCAGAAAGGATGATAATTGATTTTTTACATTTTCTTAGTATTTTACCAACTCATTTGGCATTGGTGTTTTCTGCACACACACACACACACACACACACACACACACACATATATATATATATATATATATATATATATATATATATATATATATATATATATATATATATATATAATGCACAAATATATATGCATATATATATATATATATATTACATACATACACATACATATATATATATATAATGCACATATATATATGCATATATATATATTACATACATATATATATATACATACATATATATATATATATATATATATATATATATATATATATATATACATATATCGATATATATATACATATATATATATATATATATATATATATATATATATATATATATATATATATATATATATATATTCATTCATTTAAATATGCATGTATATAATCATTCATTAGTCCATATTCTTGCATGTCATTTAATTAATAGCACCAGGTCATATATATATATATATATATATATATATATATATATATATATATATATATATATATATATATATATATATATATATATATATATATATATATATATATGGAGTGGTGAGAGAGGTGAATGCTCGAGTCCTTGGACGAGGATTAAAACTGGTAGACGAAAATGACCATGAATGGGAGGTAAATCAGTTGTTGTTTGCGGATGATACTATACTGGTTGCAGACACAGAAGAGAAGCTTGACCGAATAGTGACAGAATTTGGAAGGGTGTGTGAGAAAAGGAAGTTGAGAGTTAATGTGGGTAAGATTAAGGTTATGAGATGTACGAGAAGGGAAGGTGGTGCATGGTTGAATGTCATGTTGAATGGAGAGTTACTTGAGGAGGTGGATCAGTTTAAGTACTTGGGGTCTGTTGTTGCAGCAAATGGTGGAGTGGAAGCAGATGTACGTCAGAGAGTGAATGAAGGTTGCAAACTGTTGGGGGCAGTTAAGGGAGTAGTAAAAAATAGAGGGTTGGGCATGAATGTAAAGAGAGTTCTATATGAGAAAGTGATAGCACCAACTGTGATGTATGGATCGGAGTTGTGGGGAATGAAAGTGATGGAGACAAAAATTGAATGTGTCTAAGGAGTATGGCTGGTGTATCTCGAGTAGATAGGGTTAGGAACGAAGTGGTGAGGGTGAGAACCGGTGTAAGAAATGAGTTAGCAGCTAGAGTGGATATGAATGTGTTGAGGTGGTTTGGCCATGTTGAGAGAATGGAAAATGGCTGTCTGCTAAAGAGGGTGATGAATGCATGAGTTGATGGGAGAAGTACGAGAGGAAGGCCAAGGTTTGGGTGGATGGATGGAGTGAAGAAAGCTCTGGGTGATAGGGGGATAGATGTGAGAGAGGCAAGAGAGTGTGCTAGAAATAGGAATGAATGGCGAGCGATTGTGACGCAGTTCCGGTAGGCCCTGATGCTTCCTCCGGTGCCTTAGATGACCGCGGAGGTAGCAGCAGTAGGGGATTCAACATTATGAAGCTTCATCTGTTGTGGATAATGTGGGAAGTTGGGCTGTGGCACCCTAGCAGTACCAGCTGAACTCGGTTGAGTCCCTTGTCGGGCTGGCAGGAACGTAGAGAGTAGAGGTCCCCTTTTTGTGTTGTTTCATTTGTTGATGTCGGCTACCCCCCAAAATTAGGGAAGTGCCTTGGTATATGTATGATGATGTATATATATATATATAAATAAATATATATATATATATATATATATATATATATATATATATATATATATATATATATATATATATATATTTATATATATACATATATATATAACTATTCATTTATATATGCATAATTATAATCATTCATTTGGCCATATTCTTACAGGTCAGTTAATTAAAAACACCAGGTCGATGCGATTCCGCGACTTAACCTAGTTCATGCGATGTATATATATATATATATATATATATATATATATATATATATATATATATATATATATATATATATATATATATATATATATATATATATATATATGCGTCCGTGTGTCTGTGCGTGTACGTGTGTGTATGTTTGAATAGCCTTTTACGTAAGTGAGATTTATTTCATGTTAATAATGCTTTAAAACTTTTCAAGAATCATGGGAATCCGTACTCGAAATATCCAGATTAATAATTACTTTATATTTTTGAAAAGTATATTTCCTTTTGTTTCCTTAAGTATGTTCTTTTATATAACTCTTGATCCTAATTCATAATTAAAGGAAATACAATTACATTTGAAAACTTATAACAGTTGAAGATACATCAGATAAATTTTTATGAAATGGGTCATACTGAATTTCCCAAGTGTAGATTAAGGAGTATATATGCATTTAAATTTGTTATTACCTCCACCAACGAAGTTGGAAGGTTATGTTTTACCCTTATTTGTGTGGTTGTTTGTTTGTGTGTGTGTGTTTGTTTGTGAACAGCTTCCTGTCCACAATATTAATCGTAGAATAATGAAGTATGCAGGGATTAACTGTTATGTAAAAAGCTGGAGATTATGAAATTTTGGAAGGTCAATATCAAAGGTCAAGGTCTGGGACAAGCAAAATGTCCAATTCAGCCATAAGTTTGGAAATCGCTGTCACAAGGACTTAAAACTTGGTTCATATTTGAATGTATGAAATTCCACGCCAATTTATAGATGTTAAGGTCGAAGGTTAAGGTTGAAACCAAGGTCAAGGTCAAGCAAAATGTCAAATTCGTCATCAACCATATGGCCACAATTTTAATCGGAAAGTAACGGAACTTGCAAAGATTTTAAACTGTAACGTGAAGAACTGGAATATTTTAAATTTTGGAAGGTCAAAGGTCAAGGTCACGGACGAGCAACAGTACATATCATGAAATCAGCTATAAGTTTGAAGAGCCTTATCACAGAGACTTCAAACTTAGTTCATTTATGAGTTTATAAGAATCCACGCCAATTAATACATATTAAGTTCCAAGGTCAAGGTCAAGGTTGAGCAAAAGGTCAAGAAATAAGCTGCTGCGATGGAGATCTGTGCTCTCCTGAGTCCCACCCTAGTTTTAAGAATTGGCATCAAAAAGTTTGATAAAACCAACTATAAATTTTGGAATTATTCAGGAAACAGTGACACTAAAGTATCAGTTCGTGACATTTGAAAATTGAGAATGAGACTAAACGTTCACTTCTTTTAAATATCTTTCTAACCTAAAGAGTATCAAATTAAATAAATTCCTCTACACGGTGGATACGAATTCCAATGGAATTACATTCATTTACATGATCTCAAAGCCAAAGATAAATATTCGAAAGTGCGTATCACTCGTGTGTCTCCTCCACTCAATATGCAGTCTCATGTTCGAGGATATGCAGATGTGCAGGTGAAGATGCAACACGCAAAGCCAATTAAGCTGCTTCCATTACCCGGAATCTTTCATCTCCGTCTCTCCCAAGTTGGAGAAATTGAAAGAGATCCATCTTTTGTGATTAGTCCATCTTCTGGTCTTCTGTCTTGTTTCGTTTCCTTAGACGAGAAAAGTGTTATACTGCACTTATTTTTTTTTCTTTATTTATTTATTCAAGTAATTTGATATCATTAGAAAAAGTTAAAGGTTACAATTGGAACTTCAAAATTTCAAATTTGCAGCGAATGTTTCTATGTTGAACAGGGTGAGAAGAATATTTCTATAGTCTATATATGAAATATTTACTTTAACGTTGTTACTGTTCTTAAAATATAGAGGTGTAGATATTGGTAGTGATCACCAGCTCCTCATTGCCACACTTAAATTAAAACTGAAAGCACCCTACAGAAATCCAGTCTCGCTTTTAGTTCATTTATTTCCTTATTTCTTTTTCTCACTGGGCTATCACTGACCATACTTACTGAGTTACATAAAATTAGAATCAAATGTCATAATATTGAAAGGTACAATTTATGAAAATAGCATGTGGATCTAACAACAATTACAAAGCACACTATACCATGCACACTTCTAAAATCACATACACTGTAGCCTCATTTCTATTTTATAAAATTATATGATACTTATATCGATCTACTCGTAATCTCTGACATAAAAATCTACCTTTACTCTAGATATTCTGGATAGAGTGTCGATAACCCGCTATGAAGTTCATTAATGTTAATGGTATTGTTATGAAAAGTGGAAAATTCTCTGGCTAGGATAAATATTTAGAGGTTATGAATATACAATGGAGAAATTTGTAAGAAGAATTTATAATTTAGTGACCACGAGGAGAGAACATATGTTTCAGTATTTATATATATATATATATATATATATATATATATATATATATATATATATATATATATATATATATATATATATATACCCCTGTATATATATTTATATATACACAAACAGGCACAAACACACACATACAAACACACACACACACACACACACACACACACACATATATATATATATATATATATATATATATATATATATATATATATATATATATATATATATATATATGTATATATATACACTACATATACACACACACGCATATATATATATATATATATATATATATATATATATATATATATATATATTTATATATATACATATTTACATATATGTACTTATATATATAGATATATTTAGATATTCATATGCATATATATACTGTATATATATATATATATATATATATATATATATATATATATATATATATATATATGTGTGTGTGTGTGTGTGTGTGTGTATACTGTATACATATATATATATCTGTGTATATATGTACTGTATATATATACATATATATATATATATATATATATATATATATATATATATATGTGTGTGTATATGTACTATATATATATATATATATATATATATATATATATATATATATATATATATATATATATATATATATATATATATGTATATATATGTATATATATAGTATATATATGTACACACACACACACACATATATATATATATATATATATATATATATATATATATATATATATATATATATATATATATATATTGTTAGTAATGGCGGTCATTACGCCACCTTTTTTCAAATAACAAAAGACCCCGACAGCAAGCATGGGTCGAAATGCCACGAGTTTTGGGACCCTACCCAGAGTCTCACCCCCCTCCCACCACCCTATACCAGTCTACTCCCCCCTGAGATCTCAATTTCAGCTACTTTCTACGAGTCACGTGACAACATCGAGGTCCCAGGAGAAGGAGGGAAGCGAGCTGTGAAGGAACGGGACACGTGACCAAGCCTGACCAATAGGACAGCGGTCAGGCCCTAGGAGGATTAATACTCAGGCCAATCCCCCCTACCCGCCCCCCCCCCTCAATTGGGGGTCAAGTGAGGTTGATCTACCCCAGTGTTTCCACTTTAGGGGAAAATACCCCATTTTAGGGGAATCAGGTGGTGTTTAGGGTTTAGCCTAGGGGAATCCTAAAAAGGCCAAAATCTAGGGGAATTTGGATGTCTTTAGGGTTAATTGTTTATTTTCTAGGGTGTTATAAGATTCTCTCTCGATGAATACGAAAAATTCCTAGTTTTTCATTTTTCTTAGTTCATGAACAAGAAATTATTATTATACAAAAAGGTAAAGAGGGGCCGTTCTAAAGACAAAGGCTTCTCTCTCCGACCGAGTCCGACGAGCAGCACATATTGCTGGCTTTCCAAACATAGTAGATTATGATGATGTGAGGCAGATCATTTGCAGAGCAATAAATAACAATTTTTACAGAATGCATATATGATATGACCATAAGTGTATTTTATGCTATTCCTTATGAAGAATGAAAGTTTTGCTACTTGACAGTTTCATGGATATTGGATTTTTGCTAAAGTCAGTGATTATTGATACAAAATACTTTATGCACAAGCACTGTGTGGTACTGTTTCAAAGATAGTGTTAAGGTAATAATGGTTTTGGGCATATCTTGACAGGGAAAGTAGTTTTACATTTTGCTGAAGTCAGTGATTATTAGTGGAAACTAGTTACTTCATAACCCCTGTGTAGTACTGTTTCACAGGACTAAGGACATACAATATTGGCTTTCATATGGAAAAAATAATCTTGTCATATATTACAGATGTTATTAGTATTATTTATTATTATCATTATTATTATTATTATTATTATTATTATTATTACTAGTCAAGCTACAACCCTAGTTGGAAAAGCAAGATGCTATAAGCCCAAGGGCTCCAACGGGGAAAAATAGCCCAATGAAAAAAAGGAAATAGATAAATGATGAGAATAAATTAACAATATATCATTCTAAAAAACAGTAACAGCGTCAAAACAGATATGTCCTATATAAACTAATAACAACGTCAAAAACAGATATGTCATATAAACTATAGAAAGACTCATGTCAGCCTGGTCAACATAAAAACATTTGCTCCAACTTTGAACTTTTGAACTTCTACTTATTCAACTACCCGATTAGGAAGATCATTCCATAACTTGGTAACAGATGGAATAAAACTTTTAGAATACTGTCTAGTATTGAGCCTTATTATGGAAAAGGCCTGGCTATTAGAATTAACTGCCTGCCTAGTATTACAAACAGGATGGAATTGTCCAGGAAGATCTGAATGTAAACGATGGTCAGTTATGAAAAATCTTATGCAACATGCATAATGAACTAATGGAACGATGGTGCCAAAGATTAATATCTAGATCAGGAATAAGAAATTTAATAGACCGTAAGTTTCTGTCCAACAAATTAAGATGAGAATCAGCAGCTGAACACCAGACAGGAGAACAATGCTCAAAACAAGGTAGAATGAAAGAATTAAAACACTTCTTCAGAATAGATTGATCACCAAAAATCTTGTAAGACTTTCTCAATAAGCCAAGTTTTTGTGCAATTGAAGAAGACAGACCTAATGTGTTTCCCAAAAGTAAATCTGCTGTCGAGAAGCACACCAAAAATTTTAAAAGTCATATAAATTTAAAAAAAAACATTATCAATACTGAGAACCGGATGTTGAGGAGCCACCGTCCTTGACCTACTTACAGTCATACTTTGAGTTTTGTTAGGATTCAACTTCATACCCAATAATTTGCACCATGCACTAATTTTAGCTAAATCTCTATTTAGGGATTCACCAACCCCAGATCTACATTCAGGGAATGGAATTGATGCAAAGAGAGTAGCATCATCTGCATATGCAACAGGCTTGTTTTCTAGGTCAAACCACATGTCATGTGTATATAGTATGAAAAGTAATGGGCCAAGAACACTACCCTGTGGAACGCCGGATATCACATTCCTATACTCACTATGGTGCCCATCAACAACAATTCTTTGAGATCTATTACTTAAAAAATCAATAATAATGCTAAGAAACGACCCACCCACTGCCAACTGTTTAAGTTTGAAAACAAGGACCTCATGATTAACACTGTCAAAGGCAGTGTGTGTGTGTGTGTGTGTGTGTGTGTGTGTGTGTTTAAGAGAGCGTGTGTGTATATTTGTGTGCTTATAAATATGTTCCATTGAGTTACTTTGATAGATCTATTCAAGACAGGAAAATGCGTTATTTTATAATTATTTCATTAGTTTATATCACCTTTTATTATACGAAATAAATATTAATTGAAAATATTATTATCATTATTATTATTATTATTATTATTATTATTATTATTATTATTATTATTATTATTATTCGTAAAAATATTATTATTATTATTATTATTCGTAAAAATATTATTATTATTATTATTATTATTATTATTATTATTATCATTATTATTATTATTATTATCATTATTATTATTATTATTATTATTATTATTGTTAAACTGATGATGATGATGCAAGGAGTCTCTTTGTGTTACTATTTGAGGTATATGTAATATAAGACTTACTATAAATATTACCGGTTCCATGAAAATCAGCTTAGGTCTCCAATAAAATAGCAACATCTACTTCTTTTATCAAGTATCTTTTCCATTTCGGTTTGTAAGACAATATCACTTAAAGGGTATTATCATAGTATCCCAGCAATTAAATCCTTTTTACTTTGTCTTTTCATTTCCACCCACGATATCATTAACAAATGAATTACTTAAAAGCGAGTATTTAAAAAAAAAATATACACACACACACACACATATATATATATATATATATATATATATATATATATATATATATATATATATATATATATATATTCATTTGTTCAATAATATAAAAAGTCGTAAGTAATTAACGCAGAATAAAAGATAAAATGTTCAGATTCTGATATTCTGACATTTTCTTGTATTGGTGCAATTAATTTCGTTTGTAGATTCTAACAAATTAGGCAATTACTAGAATATATTTTTGGTTATATATAAATATATATACTGTATATATATATATATATATATATATATATATATATATATATATATATATATATATATATATATATATATATATATATACTTATAAATACTTTATACATATATTTATATGAATATTTCATATATATATGTATATATATATATATATATATATATATATATATATATATATATATATATATATATATATATATATATATGTGTGTGTGTGTGTGTGTGTGTGTGTGTTATGATTCTTATCATAGATGCTCCATTATTTTACTTTTATAGTTGATAAGAGATTAAAAAAAAAAAAAAAAGTGTCAAATTTTTAACTTTGCCTCAATATTCAAAACACTTCACTCGTTTTCAAAGACATAAATTCAAATCACCAAACGAACCCGACAAATGCATATCGAAAAAGGGCGTTAGTATTTTCCAAGTGGAATGAAAGTTATTATTTTATTCTTTGTGATGTATTACAACATTGATATTTGACAAAAAAGAAAAAAAGGAAATCTGAATGGAGAAAAACCTCTTTTTTATATCTAAAAATTCGACTTAATGTGTTACATGCAGAAAGAAAATAAACCAATGTAAATAGAGAGCAATTAAATGCCTTCATATGTAGGACATATAAACAAAATCCTTCAGAACAGAGAGGAAAAGCGAGTCCTGAAGACAGCCATATTACCGAAAAAAAATAAAAGAAAGACAGAAGAAAATTTTGAGAAGAACAAAGATTTTGGGGGAATGTTTTCAACTTTGAAAGTTCGTATCTCACAGAGGTATTGGCTAATGTTTTTCTGTGTTGTGTGTGGAGGTGGTCGTTAGCGCCTGCAAAAATGTATCACGGTTTTGCCAGGTGTTGTTCTTCCCCTTCTAAATCTCAGGGCTGTGAACTCTGTACTCTATGTTTTATTTTCCTCTCTTCCTTCCAGTTTGGTTGTTAGTTTGCCGGGTGTGATACGTCTGTCTGTCTGTCTCTCTCTCTCTCTCTCTCTCTCTCTCTCTCTCTCTCTCTCTCTCTCTCTGCATATATATATATATATATATATATATATATATATATATATATATATATATATATATATATATATATATATATATATATATATGTACAGGTAGTAGGTTGTCAGGGCACCAGCCACCCGTTGAGATACAAACACTAGAGGGTTCGGGTTCTTTGACTGGCCAGACAGTACTACATTTGAGCCTTCTCTCTGATAACGGTTCACTTTCCTTTGGCGTACACATACCGAATAGTCTGGCCTATTCTTTATATGTTCTCCTCTGTCTTCATACACTTGTTCAGTGGCCACTCTCCTCTTGGTAAGGGTAGAAGAGACTCTTTAGCTATGGTAAGCAGCTCTTTTAGGAGAAGGACACACCAAAATCAAACTATTGTTCTTTAGTCTTGGGTAGTGCCATAACCTCTGTACAATGATCTTCCACTGTCTTGTGGTAGAGTTCTCTTTCTTGAGGATACACTCGGGCACACTTTTCTATCTAATGTCTCATCTTCTTGTTTTGTTAAAGTTTTTATAGTTTACATAGGAAATATTTATTTTAATGTGACTGTTCTTAAAATATTTTATTTTTCCCTGTTTACTTTCCTCATTGGTCTATTTTCCCTGTTGGGGCCCCTGGGCTTATAGCATCCTGCTTTTCCAACTAGGGTTGTAGCTTAGCAAGTAATAATAATAATAATAATAATAATAATAATAATGATAATGATAAGAAAAAAAAATATACATATATGCATATATCCTTATATATATATATATATATATATATATATATATATATATATATATATATATATATATATATATATATATATATATATATACATATATATATATATATATATATATATATATATATATATATATATATATATATATATATATATATATTGAACCAGCATAAATTCTGACTTTTACTTCTGCACCTCATTGCCTATGGTTATTGTTGAGCCCAGATACAAAGCTCTACAAAGTCCAGCTTGTTTCTTTCCCTTAAAATTTGAACTGCCTAGGTCTTGCTTTCAATCATTTCTAAGCCAACTTGTTTCGCCGTTCTTTTAAACTTATCGATTTGATTATTGCGTTCTGTAAAGTTCTCACCCAACCGATCTACATCATCCGCACTTTCGTGGTGTCTGGCTCATTACCTATTCCTAAGGCCTATTCCAACGCAAGATTGAAAAGGAGACAATAACGGACATCCTAGTCAACTCACTATGTTAAAAGGTATATGTATATATATATATATATATATATATATATATATATATATATATATATATATATATATATATATATATATATACATATATATATATACGTACACACACACACACACACACACACACATATATATATATATATATATATATATATATATATATATATATATATATATATATATATATATATATATATATATATATATATATTGATATTACAGCAGTGCACTCATTGATCTGATTAAGTTATTTACATTTCCCGTTTCAGGCAAAATTTGATTTGCAAGTTTAATTAAGTTTCAGTTTTCCTTTTTTCCACTTCAGTCATTGTATGATTCCATTCGCCTATAGGAATTGACAGTAACGCTATCAAGTTGTCAGTTCTCAGCACTTTTGCTATAGGTTTTCGCATTTTTTCTTTCAGGTAAATGATAAAGTGTGTCAAGACCATGTAATCAAGTGGGTAGATTTCATTATGAAATACATTTACATTCACATAGTATGAGCGTACATAAAGTTGACTTCTCAAGAATTTTCCACCATGAGGTTTCGTAAAAAAATGTTGTGATAAACCTTTTACGGTACGACACGTATGAATACAAAACAGCAAAATTATAACAAATATAAAAAGTAATAGAATGTGCAAGTGTATAGCCTACTTTAAATTGAAAACAAAAATACCGTAGAGGAAATAGAGCCATGACAAACGCAGATAACAAGGTTTCTTAGGCTAAAGTTCAAGTGGTTTTATTTTTATTGAAGAATATTTTCAAACTAAATAAAAAATGAATATAACAAATGGATATAAAAATTATTGATGCCAAAATCGTAGGTTTAATATTCTTATTTCTATTAGGATAATGAGGGCTTTTTATGGAGGATCCGTGCAGAAAAGCTGGCCAAGTATACGGGTTGCCCTCCAGACAAGACCCTGGTCGAAAAATATTTTCTTTTGAAGTTTTCTGTATCTCTAAAGTTCTAATGGCATTTATTCTCTTTCAGATCATATCACAAATATTTTCCTAAGCATACCATGCCAGAGGGTGTCCTCCAGACCGCTCGTATGGTCTTTTAAAACCATAGGGGGTCAAAGCAACAACCCTAAACGTAAGCTTGTGTTTAAAAAAAGTTATTGTAATTTAGTCTATTTCTATAATGTTGCATAACCTAGGAGAGTTTTCAAAAATAGGTGCAAATGTGTAACAAGCTATAATAATAATAATAATAATAATAATAATAATAATAATAATAATAAGAAGAAGAAGAAGAAGAAGAAGAAGAAGAAGAAGAAGAAGAAGAAGAAGAAGAAGAAGAAGAAGAATGTATAATTATTGGTATCATAGGTAACGGGGGGGGCTATAATAATTATTTACAAATTAAAGACTTTACTTTTACGGTCATTCTAACAAAATAGATGAACTTGTGTATATGAAATAGCTTACGTTCGAATTACTATGCATTTCAGACCCCGTGTAATACTGTTTCTCGCAAATATCTTCTATACAAAACAACGGGATCAATGTGACATTTTGGCAAAGCTTCTTTGACACAGTCCGCTAATTTATGACACTACACTGCGATGCCAAGTGTGTTTCATTAATGAGCTTACTCTTGGCTTTCAAGCATAAGTTGGCGAGAGCCGAGTAGGCATTCGGATAATGGATCTCCGTGACATAGGTATGAGCGTTATAACAAACTCTCTCTCTCTCTCTCTCTCTCTCTCTCTCTCTCTCTCTCTCTCTCTCTCTCTCTCTCTCTCTCATGGATACAATTCCCATCTTTAACCATATAAAAATAAGGCGCGGGTAATGAGTTTTTTTTCTCGTTAAGTTAAATACTCGTAACATACAGCCTGGAATCTTGACCAAGAGTAGGGTTGGAAGTGGGTGCTAGAGGAGTAGTGTGATCATTTCAAGATTTATTATTAATTATTATTATTACAATTATTATTATTACTATTATAACCATTCACTTGTAAATGTTTTATAAGTAAGGGAAGTGGATGCTGTAAGTAAGGGAAGTGGATGCTTACTTAATAGTTTAATGTAGACCTTGACAGGTAGCGGATATCTATGATTTGACAAATGGTGCAAACATGAGTATAGAGCATACATTTTATTTCACTCTCTGTCACTTTCCAAAAATAAGTCATCCTCATCATCACTGCCGAGGTTTATTATGACAGGATCCACGCTTTGTTGTATGTTGTCCGTGGACCAGTACTCTTCCTCAAAGAGAGAGTGCTTGTTATACGCGTCACACCTATGTCACGGAGATCCATTATCCGAATGCCTACTCGGCTCTCGCCAACTTATGCTTGAAAGCCAAGAGTAAGCTCATTAATGAAACACACTTGGCATCGCAGTGTAGTGTCATAAATTAGCGGACTGTGTCAAAGAAGCTGTGCCAAAATATCACATTGATCCCGTTGTTTGTATAGAAGATATTTGCGAGAAACGGTATAACACGGGGTCTGAAATGCATAGTAGACTTACATTAACTCCTATTAAGAGGATCTA
>NC_090739.1:103578772-103609102 GCF_036898095.1 Palaemon carinicauda | reverse complement strand
ATCAATACTATTGTAAAAATGAATCCTGATAATGAAATAAAACAAACCATTGTAGATGCAGTAAACAGCGATACTATTTTAGTATAAATAATTTTCATAATAAAAAAAGATGCACCCCAAAACAATTAATTTTTCCTATTGATTTCATATCATCACAAGGTGAAATTCAGTTATTATTTAATTGGAAAATGTTCTATAAATTAAAATCTTGTAAAGAATACCCAGCCATTTTATGTTTCCCCGAATTTTTTTACCAATTCTATATTTTCTATTTTAAGATGGTACTCATATGAAAACAATGATAACCTATTATTATTATTAGAAATTAAAAATCAAATTAGAAGATTTTTTGAAATGTTAGAGGTTTTAGTAAACACAATAATTAACAACGAAAGCTATAAAGTTCAGGTTAAGAGTCCCCAACAAATTGAAAAAACAGTTATGGGAAATTGTTTTCTTGACTAAGAAGAATAATAATAATAACAACAACAATCCCCAGGATATAGAAAATAAAAAAACTGAAATTGAACACCTTTTCTTGGAATGGTATCTAGAAAATGAAAGTAGTCAACATAATTACCAACAAATTTTATTCACAAAAAATCTCGAATTCAATAAAGTGAACACACTCAAAGAATTATCCAAAACTTTATATAACACAGGGTGCTGTGATACAATAAAAGAGATTTCATTAATTCCTCCACATTCAATTCACTATGTTAATCAAACGGTTTTTTCTAATTATTCAAAGTTGCCCCCTGAATTATATGGACCGGCAAGTTGGGGGACCAATATATTGGAATATTTTTCATGCCTTTTCAATAAATGCTGCAAACAATAAAAATTCTAAAACTAATTGTTTACCAGACCATTTATATGCATTTATTCACATAATTCCACTTTTGATTCCTTGTCCTATTTGTATAAAACATTATTATACCATTATTCAACCTAGTAAAATTAAGCCGGCGATATCTATATTACAATATGAACATTTATATGAAAAAATTCATACAAGTATATCCAATGGAAAGTTAGTGTGAATTTTTGGAAATGGACAATTATTTGTATAATGTGTACAGTATATTAACTATATATACACATAAAAGGTTTTATTATTAATTAGAAAAATTTAGGGCGTATGCAATAGTATTCAAAATTTTTATGTGGGTATTTAGTACGTTGAGTTTACAGAGACCCATTATAATGATTTGATTTTCTGGTGAGTATTTATCGGGTATATCAATAATAACATTATATTTTTTTCTTAAATTATTAATTTTTTTTCCACGTTTACCAATGATAAATTTATAATAATCTGAATAGCCATAAATTAAGCTTTGATGTATTTGTTTTGGGTCGCAATTTTCATTTATGGGCATAATATACGAAGAAAAGGATGAGGTAGATAAAAAGGATGGTGATGGTGTATTATATAAAAATAAAGGATTATTATAAAAAATATCAATTGTATTATCATTATTATTATTAATATTATTTTCAGATGAACAAATATTATCCATTTTTTCAATTAGATTAGTAATCTGGATTTTCAGTTCTCGTATGTGAAAATGTAAGTTTTTCAGTTCATTTATATTATATTTTATATGTTGTCTATAATCAAAATTTAATTTTCTAAAACAATTATTATTATTATTATTATTATTATTATTATTATTATTATTATTATTATTATTATTATAATTGTTGTCGTTGTTGCCGTTTTCCTCTCCTATTTTATCATCATCTTTGAGATACTTAGTGTTGTGTTTTAAATTTCCATTTTGGTATTCAACGTTAATATAATTATCGCCATTAATACTACTACTAATACTATTACTACTACTACTACTACTACTACTACTATTATCATTTACAAAATTTAATTTTGATTTAGTAGTCATGTTTTTTTTAGAATGTGTGACTTATCTAAAAAGATTTGCTCTCAGGATTTGAAAAAGAATATATAACAAGGTATATATGTGTGTGTGTGTGCATGATATACACATATATTTATATAAAATTTAAAAACGACAATATTTTTTTATTAAATAATTAAAAAAAATGACCCAAAGAGAAAACCAAAAAAAAAGAAAAAGATATTCTTCAATCAAAAACGAAATTATTATTTCAAACGAAAAAAATATAAACCCACAAAGATATATATCTGATACCTTTTTAGTGGGATCAACAAACGAAGAAAAAAAAATGATATCTAATAATGAAGCGGAGAACCTAAGAGTTCGAATTGATATTCTTGAAATGAAAATGGATAAATTATTCAGAGTACTAGGTCCCATGAATAGTATAAAAGCTACACCGGTTGCTTCGTTAATATATTCAGATTCAAAAAAATGTCACGATTATGTAACTGCCATTTATAATAATTGGATTGAATATTTTTCTTATATGGCATCTAGTAATATAAGTAAAGAACTGAAATTTGAAGATTTTTTTAGAAATATCAATAAATTTATTTTTGAAAATTACTTTTCTAAATATGATATTACAATAAAATCTTTGTTTAATTTACATGATTTAACAGACAAAGAACGTAATATATTGTCGTGGAATAGATACCCAAATACGTGGGAATTAAAGGATGCCAAAAACAAAGAACACATCTCCGCATTTATAAACAAAGATGCAATTTATATATATTATTTTCCAGATGAAATTATAGGAATTTGTAACTGTTCGACCACTACTACTACTACTAATAATAATAATAATAATAATAATAACATTGACATACAACTGAAAAATAAATCTTTGTTTCCAGGATTATCTACATCAAATAGCATCGTAGATCAAATTGAAAATAAAGCAATTTATATCCATTTATCAGAAAAAAATAAATTGATTAATACTGATCACCGTTTTGTTGTTTTGGGTGCCGAGAGACCCCTATTCAATACTACAGTAAATATTTCGTGTTTAAATGCATTAAATGATACTTTATATAAAATAGGACCTACTGTATTAGATATAACTATAGTTATATTTCATGCCATGTTACACTTGAAATGTTTCGCCGAGGAAAATGATTATTGTTATGGACATAATATAAAATTTTTACAACAATTTATTAATTACACCCCCTCAGTATTATTTGGACATCCATTTTTCCCTCCAGTTACTACTATTATAGACGGAAAAGATGTAATTTCTAAATAAATTTCAACTTTGATAACATAATTCATTTTAAGTCTCATAAAAATCAATAGCGGCTACTAAAGTTTTCAACTCTTTTATATTGAATTTTGTATATAATAACGGCGAAAATTTTGTTAAAAAAATACTTGATTTGCCCATTGACGCATAATATAATATAGAACATATACTTTCAATCAATAATAATTTTTTCAGGGGAGTAGCCCATTGCGATACTGTATTATTGGTATCTGTATTTTGTTTAGAAAATCTGACACAACAATTTCCAATTGATCTAATCATGGAAGAAAAGTCGTTGTTTTCTGCATGGAATTTAGCAGTTAATTCGTGTATTATTTTTTTTTTGCTCTCTGATGGGTGTATCATAAAACCAAAATTGTAATCACTACCAAAAAATATAAAATGTAATATAACGTATAATATCATTTGATCAATATTAAATTTAAGGCCACACAATAAACTATATAGATTTGATATAAAAGGCCCACTATATGTGTCACTGTTTTTACTTTTACTTAATGTGGGGGTTACTATAGCTACATTTTTTATTTGTCTTAAAACGAGCATGGCCATTACATCCGAGTCAGATGAAAGTATAACATTTGTTTCATTCCCACAGAATTTCTGTGTAAATTTCATTAGCTCCACTTCCCCTTCTCCCCTTTTAGAGTATTCAATATGATAGTTACTTTCTAATGAAAAATTATAGGGATACGATAAAGAAATAAGTTTTTCTTTTAATAAATGAAAAATATATTCATGGAGTTCGTTCTTTTCTGATAAGGTCAACAAACTATAATCATCCATTTTTTCTCTTTTTTTTCTGTTTTTGATGGTTGGAGATGATCCATCCATGGCAAGAAAACAATAAACAGTATCGTTAATGATTTCTTCTTTCCTAAAAGATTCATAAAATGAGCAAATCTGTTCTATATAATATATGATGCTATTAACTACACCAGTTGCATTACATTTTTTTATATCAATTTTATCATCATCTAACAACGCAGTTTTGTCTGGTCTTTTAATGTGTGCATGTAAAAATATGGCTCCATCAACACCAATACTATTCAGTTTCCCCCCCATTTCCGATATTATCATATATATCATTGAGATGTTGCGATTGATAATGATTATCATTATTATTTTTGTATTTTGTTAGTAAAGGTAGCCGAGCATTATTATCTTGAATTTTATTTGTAAGAAACGGAACTCCCATTATCTAACTAGTGAAAATGATATACTATATATATTTATATGCAATTTAAAGTTTGTAGAGTTTAATATAAAATATAAAAAATGAGAACTGTATCCAAAATGGTCCTATCTGATGCATTATTCGTGACAATGATATTCTTATCATTGGTGTTATTGGTTATATCTATATTAAAGATTTTGAAAAAAAAATTATAATATTTACATAAGTGACCAACAAATGTTATCTATCGAAATTATAGTGTTAATTGGACTAATACTATTAGAAATAGCTAGTGTATATTTAAAATATTATAATTATAATGATAAATTGAATCAAACAACCTATATTAGAAATAATCTTAATATTGATGATGATATCACTTAATTATGTTTCTACATATTGTACTTTTATCAGTTTTTTATCAGAGTTCTTCTTCATCATCATCATCGTTATTATTATAGTTTTCCTTTTCTTCGAGTAGGGCAGTGTTGGTTCTATCATTTTTTCCTTCTAAAGACGCATTTGCCTTTTCTAATTTAAATTGGTTTTCTTGTTGATCTTTTTGTTGATTTTCAATCTTAGGTATTTTTATTGGAATTTCTTCTTCTTCGTCTTCTTTGGTTTTTTCTAATTTCCTTTTATTAGCCCTTCTGCTTCTATCAAGCCCACCACCATGATCATCATCTAATAATACTTCTTCTTTTTCGGTTATTTCCATTTTAAGGTCGTCCATAGTATGAAATTGGATTTTATCATTTTCCATATCTACCAATTGTGTTGTTTTTGTTTCTTTTTGTTGTTTATTTTCCTTTTCAATTATAATATTAGTTTTCTTCTTTGGGTGTATTTTTTTCGGGATCGTCATTTTTTTGTTCTTTTTTATTGATGTATCCCCCTTTTTTATATTCCCCCTTTTTATTTTTTTACTGACACCATCACCTGCACTTTTAATTTTTCTTTCTTTTTTTATGTCTACCGCGTTCTCGTCGTCCAATAATGTATCTTCTTTCTTTATTACCTTTATTTTAGAATCCAATTGGTGGACCTGGTTATTTTGTGCCGCTACTTCTTTTTCTATTTCATCTTGTACTTTTTGTAGGGGTGTGTTGATATTTTCAGTTTTTAAACTCTCGTCCCTTGTAGAAACAACACCATTATTGCTATTGGTGCTGTCATTAGTAGTATCATTATAAGTTAGCATGGGAGGACTATAAGTTGGTGGTAGTGGTGGTAGTGGTAATACCCACGATGATGATGATGATGATGATGGCAAATTACTATTATTTTCTTCGTGGTTTGAAATTGCCAGAGTAGTAGTATTTTGTTGATCATTATTATCAATGACATTGCTGTTATTTTCAGATTTTAAATTCTCTATTGGCATTAGTTTAATTTTCTCGTCCTTTTTAGAAACAACACCATTATTGCTATTGGTGCTGTCATTAGTAGTATCATTATAAGTTAGCATGGGAGGACTATAAGTTGGTGGTAGTGGTGGTAGTGGTAATACCCACGACGATGATGATGATGATGATGGCAAATTACTATTATTTTCTTCGTGGTTTGAAATTGCCAGAGTAGTAGTATTTTGTTGATCATTATTATCGTTGACAATGTTATTATGTGGTGGTAAGTTTGTTATAAATTGTATTGTTGTTGTTGTTGTTGATGATGATGATGATGATTGGAGTGGTGGTGGTAGTGGTGGTAAAGATATAAGTTGTTGTTGTTGTTGTGGTGGTGGTGGTGGTAGTGGTAGTGGTAATTGTGAAGTTATTATTGGAGTTGACAGAGATTCTTCTTCGTCTACTTCCATTAGTGTCTCGTTATCATCATCAATATTATTATTATTACTACTATTATCATCATTATATAATTGTGGTTTATTTGCCCTTAATTGATCTAATCTTGATTCAGTAGGAATGTAATAAGGATTGTTGGTATTATTACTACCAAATGTAAACAAGGAAGATGATGATGATGATGATGGTGGTAATGGTTGGTTATTACTACCAAATGTAAACAAGGAGGATGATGGTTGGATTATTTTATTTTCAGGTAATAATGACACTTGTTGGTGTTCCATTAATTGTAAATTATCATCATCTTTATTTGGGGGGTTGATTTGGAGGGGAGGTGAGTGTTCGTCAGATGATGGTTGGATTATTTTATTTTCAGGTAATAATGACACTTGTTGATGTTCCATTAATTGTAAATTATCATCATCTTTATTTGGGGGGTTGATTTGGAGGGGAGGTGAATGTTCGTCTTCCATCACCCGCATAGCTTTGTTTGCTTCGTGTTTGGTTATTGTCTTATTATCATTATTAGGATTATTATATAAAGGTGTGGTGTTTACACCTAGTTGTTCTAATCTCGATTTAGTAGAGACATCATAATAATCACGGGGCAATTCACTTGGTTGTAAATTATCATTATTACCACTAGTTGTAGGTAAAAGGGGTGACGGTTGGATTGTTTCTTTTGTCGTTAAGGATGGAGTGACGAGGAGTTGTTGTTGTTGTTGTTTTTCTTGGTTCTTTATTAATAGTGAAAGTATTTTGTTGTTTTCATCAATTTGATTTTTCAGTCCTGAAGCAACTTTAACAACCCGTTTTTCTTCTTTTGGAGAATTATCAAATATCGCGACCAATTTTTCAATATGATTATTTGTTAATGCTAAAGCATTTTCATATTCCTGAAACAATAAATCTTCTTCTTTTTTCTGTTTAAGAATTATATTATTTTTTTCTTCTATGGCCTTTTCAAGGTTGGTGCTTTGTTTTAAAATTGTTGATTTTAATTGTTCAATTTCTTCTTCTTGTATTTTTAATTGTTTTAAATGTTTAGCGCACTCTTTTTTCATTTTTTTCATATCGTCTTTTGTTTCGCGTATAATGTCTTCGTTTTCTTTTTGATACTGTTCATTTGAATATAAACAATCATCTCTCTCTTTTGTTATTCTTTTTATAATACTTTCCTTATCTCGCTTGTCGCTTTCATTATCTTGTTCACACTCTTTTAATTGATATTTTAAATCTCTAATCAAACTTTTTTGTTCCTGAATTTTTTGTTTAAATAAGATTATGTCTTTTTCTGAATTTTCCATATATTCTTTATATTTTAAAATTGTATCTTTATTCATACTTTCATGCTTTGAGGTGTCTTTTTGATCTTTGCAATGATTTAACTCATTGAAAAGTTCTTTTATTTTGTTTTCCTTATCTAAATCCTTTTTTAGTAGTTCTTTTTCTTTTTCATAAAGTTTTCCTATTTCAGTCTTACAGTTTTTTAGTTCTTCTTCTAATAAGTATATTTTATTTTCTTTATCAGACAGCAAATTTGTAAATGATAAAATAATTGTGTCACTATTTTTGTTTTTATCATTATAATCTTCAGTATTTTCTAAATCTGGGTATAATGTCTCCTCTGTTTCCATATTTTGTGTATCAGTTCTAATAACGCTTAATACATTTTTCCAATATTTATTATTATTTTCGAGTGTATTTTTACACATATTCATCATGTGCTCATTATACACTAGGACCTCCTTTTCGTGAAGAAGTCTATTTTTTTGTTCCCTTTGTTTATATGAATCAAATTCGCTTAGTAACAAATTATAAGCACGTTCACAAGCATCGTGTGATTGGTTTAATTTTTTAACTAAATCATTCTGTAAAATTTCATATTTATTTTTGTAAGTAAGATGTAGGTCTAACATTTTCTTTTGTATTTGAGTTTCATGCCAATTCCAATTTTCTTCCTTTTTTTCGTAAGACAAATAAAAATATTTATATATTAAGGCAATAACTCTTAATTCTTGCATCCATAATAAATTTCCCACGTTGGTATGTAAATTTGTGCTCATATAACCATTTAAAATTGAAGAAAATAGAGATGACCATTTATGTAAAGTATCTTTTCCAATCAAAGTATTAGTGTTATTTAATGCTTTTTGAAGTTCATTTTCCATAACATATAAAGCTTGCGAAAGAAAATGGTCAAAATTGGGCGGAAGAAATAAATAAAAACTAGCTTTTGAGTCTTTTTTTAAACAATCTAAAAGATTCTCTACTTTTTGTGATTTGTAAATCATGTCTTTAAATTCTCTGGTACTAATATATTGAACATTACCACCCCTTTGCCATTTAGACTGCCACATATAATATAATAAGTGAACAATAGCCGAATGAAAATTACTTTCATTATTCAACTGAAGTTTTAATATTTCATTGATACCTTCGTATTTTTTCTGGTTGATAATGTATGACAAAATACGATGGAAAAACATCGAATAATATTGAATTGCGTTTCCATAATTTTCATTTTCAATTTCTTCGCATATCTTTATAACAGGATCCATTTAAGGATGTATATTTTTTAACATTAAGAAATATAGGAGCACAGTTAATGATATCATCATAAAAAAGTTTTGTGATTAAAAAAAAGAAAAATGATTAAATCTAATTTTTTTATTCCGATAATTTTAAATTAGTATTGCCTCTAACTTTAAAAAGATAATCCAAATAGAACATTGTTAAGAGCAATAATTACGAGAAATACTACAGTATATAATATGTAAGTGATGAATTATTATTTAATTATTTTTCTCTCTAATATTGAAAAGTTGTATTAGAAATATTCGTTGTAATCTCATACTATAATTAATCAATTATTATCTTAATAACGCCCGATCATTATGAGATATATATTCGATTGTGTCTTCGTTTTCTGTGTTTTCGTAAGTAGGATTTTTGAAATTATGGAAATATTGCTCTTTATTCATCAGAGTATCATGATAAGAATCATTTTCTACATTTTTGCTATCTCTTATTAAATAATAAATTGTACCAACAAAAATGGGTGATACCAATATTAATTGGATGACCTTAATAATTATATTATATTTTGGTCCCATAAATCCTATTCCCTCTGGAAATATAAATATTTCAGCTAAACAGTTTATAATGAAGATAATGGAAAGGATAAGACAAACAATTATAAATGGTTGGTGAATATTCATCGTTTGTATTTTTTAATTCTAATAAAAAAATTTTAATCAAATAAATCTCGGTATCTACAAGAAACAATCACTGGTTTATAGTTATATTGTAGTTTTATATTTGCATTAGTAATATCATATACTGTTATTACATTTTTATTTATCTTATTATCAAAAGACAATTGTGTAACCTCATTTTTTGGGAAATTAACTTTTATAATATTATGTTCAATTAACACATTATGTAAAACATAGAGATGATTATATTTTTGTAACATTTCAAAAACTCGATTCAATTTCATTATGGATTTTGGGCGTTTCTTATATTGAGAATACAAAAATTGATTTAAATTGCTATAAAAATGTAAACATTTTCTATAATATATACCTAATAATTCATCATAAACAAATTCAAAGTAACAATCATCGTTATAAGTTTCCCACCCAAGGGATTCAATTTCTTCCAATTTTGGATATTCAGTAGGTAATACATCAAACACTTCTTCTAAATGCTCGTTATGCGATAAAATGTTATTCGATTCATTTAAAAATCTTTCAATTTGTTGTTTAACATTATCGTATGGTACAGAATGGATAGGAACGGGGATACTTAAAGTATAAACCTTATTTTCCTCAATATCATTATTATTATTATTATTATCAAAAATTTTGATAACACCCCTCCGATTGAATGATACGGCCCTGTAACTTTGAACATTTATTCCTACTATATTATAATCAGATAATTGTCTATCTAAAAGCTTATAGACCATTTCCGCTTTCGTTTCATTGGTTCTATTAAACATTGCATAAATGCCTTTTAAATAATCAAAAATAAGAGATTTGCTGACATTTGGATCCCCTGATTGTTCATCCAAATAAATAGTTTTTCTTATATACACATTTGGATTGTTTAATGATTGTGTAAATAAAAAATTATGTGGACCATAATTTAACGGGCGATTTTGCCAGTCATAATAGGTTTTATTGTCTTTATGGCTGTTACTCTCATCGTCGCTGTCTGAATAATCTAACGGGTGATATGATTCATAATAGATTTTGTCTTCGTCGTTGTCTGAAAGGGTTGAAACGCTCATGATTATCTATTTCTATATTGCAAGTTAGCTAGTAGCGTACTTTGTTGAATTTTTGTATTGTTGGTGTATATATAACCACAAAATTGTGTTAAAAAAATATATTTTATCCTCTTTGAAACGAAGAAATATAATTATCGAATTAAGATTTACGGGGAAATATTTTACGCTTTAGATTATTATAATAAAGTTTTTTTGGGGCCTGAAATGAATCATTGATTTTTTTTATAAAAATAAACTCGAAATAAGACTTTTGAGTATAATTTAGTATTTTTTTTGGTCTTGTTTTGAACCAAAGATTATTTTCCTCGTCATCATTTATTATTGCGTTATTTTCATTTATCAAACATATACTTTCTTCGTCATTATCGCCAAAATACAAAGATTTCATACTTTTAAATCAAAATAAACTATTACTAAGTAAATAAATATATATAGTTATTTATAGATATGAAAAAATATGAATCATAAATTATAAATTTAAAAAATGGAATTTGTTTATGCATTTATACGAATGTGTATGATATTATCAATATATTTGATTTTTGTAACAATAATTCATTTTTTTGCTGCTTCTTATGACAACTATATAGATAAAATTGTATTTTATATTTTACACAGTATACAGTTAGTTATGAATCTGAGTATATTCTTTTTTAGTGCATATATAGTCATTGATTACCAAAGGACGCCACGTAAATCCCTTATATATATTAAAAAAACTAAATAGAATGAATGAATGAATTCAAAATTAATTATATATATAAGTATATATAGAGTAAACCCCAAAATTTTATTTTATTGATACCTTTATCATGTATACCCAGACTTTAATTTCGCAATATGGTAATAACAATAATCAAAGCCGACAACAAAATATTCAAATTAATGAACGCAAAGCAAGAGTTAATGATTCTAATTCTTTATATGAATCCATGACTTCATCAGATTTAATGTATAACGGAATTATCATTCAAAACAAAAACGCACAAAAATGCAATGAAACATATATTCCGTAAAATTTTTTTGGAATATATCAAAATATGTGCGGAAGTGTTTATTGTTTAGGTATAAATAATCTAAGAAATAAAATACATGAATTTATACGGGATCATCATTTTGTTCCTCGTGGTTTATACGGGTCTATTTCGATTCAAAGAAAATATCTTGATTTACAACATTTTTGTTTAGATTTTGATTTAAAGGGCTGTGAATTTAAATTTGAAAGTAATACACTATTAAATTTAGAAGAATATTTTTCATATTGTAAAAATAGAACTAGAACACCGGAATATTTTTTCATACATAATATTCGACATAAATGTAAAAAATATAACGAAAATAATCTAATCTATGAAGTTCTATATTTAATAACCGAGGGCTTAGGTATAATTAACTTTTCTATATATATACTAGGAAAGGGTAAAAGTTTTAGTAATGGATTTCATATTGAAATTCCTTCATTGATAATGAGATATCATGATTTAATTTGTCTTTATAATATGTTACACGCAGTTATAGAAAATCATAGTTTTTTTGATCCAACAGCCAATTATAGTGTCTTCGGATCAGCAAAATATGGAGATGCTAATTTAAATGTAAATGAAATAGATTGCTCATATTTGCCTTATAGTTGCTACAAGGACGGGGCCTTTATATCTGAAAGTCCTTTAATTGTTGATTTGGATAGTGCTTTTGATTTGTTTAATATTTTTAAGCCCATATCAGAGCATACAAAAATTTATTCCTTGAAGTTATTTCTTCATAATGATAACTTGAATTCTTCATTAGAGCACGAAGAAGAAATCATACAAAGTTTTATAGAAAATGAAAATATATTTAGTGCACGTGAAATTGATAATGGCATTCCGGATTGGAAGAGAGAAGAAAGTGCTAATGTCTATAATAAAAATAATGCATGGAAAAAGACATTTAACTTTATTAGGTGGCCCAACAATAAAGAAAATTTAAATTCTTCTTGGTTTTTACCAAATTGTTCAAGCTCAAGTATGCATTTGTATACCCACGTTGGATATCTCGTCGATAGAACAAATTCTAATATCCGATTTAAAATATATAAGAGCGTATTTCCTAATTTTAATGTAGTGAAATTTCAAGATATACCACATTTAAATATATCAAACTATCCAATAGTTTTGAATTGTATATGTAATGACAAAGACATTACATATTATAATAAACATCAAAAAGAAACCCATTGGAATATATTCATGTTAGAATTACCAAATTATAGTATATTAAAAGATTCTTACAATACATGTTTTTTAAATGCCATTATTGGTGATGATTTTCAAATATATGAATACAAAACCAACGAAGATTTTCTAATTACAATAAAAACAAGCCCGTATAATAATAATGTTATAAACGCCACACCTTTCGAAAACGACTTACTCTTTCCTTATAATTTAGAACACGTTTTGCAATTATATGATCGCGAAAAACTGAGACACACAATACATTTCCTCGTGTCAATATACTTTTTATTATTAAAACAATCTGATGATTTAAAATCACATTCATTATTATTATTAGAATGGATTAAAATGATTATAACTTATAATACTCAAAATAGTAGAATTATCATTGAAGAATTTTTACAAATTTATTACCATTTAAATTACAAATATATCAGATTTCCAAACTTATTAAATTTAGATGACTCCATGAAATCTTGGGTCATCTTATGTATCAAACATCTATTGATAATTGAAAACATTATGGAAATCGAGGAGGCAATAAGTGTAATTAAAAATTATAATATATCTCAAACACAAACTTATGATGAAAGCGAATTTGATAGTGATGACAACCACAAAGGTAGTTTTAATGATGAAATAGATTCTCAAATAATCAAACATTTTAATATACCACAAACTTTTACAATCCAAGGAGCATCAAGAAATATCATTATACCCAACATTATTATTGCTGCGATATTATTAGTCAAGAATGAATCTATATTATATGAATTATTAGCAATATATCGGCCAATAATATTACTTGGCAATAGCAGTAGCTTTAATGAAGGGGGGGGGGTAAGGATAATAACAAAAGTATAACTAACAAAAATAAAAATAATCAAAGCAAACAAAATAACAAAACTGGAACTATTAATAATAATATAAATAATGGTAAATTGGTAATCTGGGACGAATTTAGATGGAAAAAATGTTCGATATCGTCTCTTTCTGTGGCTTCTATACCGCTCCATATACCAGAAATATATTATATCGCTAACATACGAAGTCATATATCAAATTTTATCGTTACTAAAAAGAAAAAATATAATGAAAATTTGAAGAAGAAGAAAAAGAATAATAATAATAATAATAATAAAAATAATAATAATAATAATAATAATAATAATAATAATAATAATAATAATAATAATAATAAATTGAATATAGAATTATTGACGAAAGAAGAAAGTATATTTTCTAATCGTATTCATTGTACAACCAATAAAAATACTGGATCTATAATAAATCAAATTATAAGCAAAATTGAAGCTTTTTGGAATGGAAGTAAAATAAACAGCTTGCCACCAACATTTCTCAAACTTTTCGAAGACAGGTACATTTTAATTGGATTAAGTTTAAGTGGAAGCGATTCTTTGGTTCTCTTAAAACCAATACCTATGTACTATATAGATGACGAAGAAAATAATTTTTCAATCAGTTACAGTAATTATCCGAAGAATAATTCAAATAGCTATGGAAATGGGGAGAAAGAGCATGACATCATAGATGATAATTTAAATGACGTAATGGAGCATATTCCCAAATGTAAATTTTTACACAAACAATTTTTTCCCATTGTTCAGAATGTCATAAGTAATATATCAGAAGAAGAAAAAATTGAAAATTACGAAAGGCTAAAAATTTTACACGATGAAAGAAAATCCATCGATAATCATTCACAAACCGAATGTTCTTCAATTGATGATCAAATTAAACAAAGCATGGTACATGGTCATTTTTTTGGTGATGGGGGAAATATTTTATGTTCATCAGAAATTTTAATGGCCAAAAAAAGAAAATTTGCAAATATGTCTAAAAGAGAATTACATTTATATTTAACAAACGAATTGTGTAAAAAAAAGGAAACTATAGAGTTAATTAAACTAACCAAATATTTTATTTTGAAACAAATAGCTAATAGTTATAGTGACATGATGGATGTTGTAAAACTATTACCTGAAAACGAAAACCACGATATTTTAAAAATGATAGATATTTATCTGAAAACTCCCCCACAAGAACAAAAAAAAACACTGCAATATCGTATAGAGACTTTAGCTATCTGTTATGAGCGCATATCAAAAATACACCCAAGTGGATCCAGTTTTCTTAAAGATATTCCCACAGATTCTATGAATATTGTAGAATGTAATTGTTGTTTAACTTTTACTTGTATTTCATTATTACAAACATTTAGTTATGATATATCGTCCTTGATATACGTATTAAAATTGATATTGCGGGCTATTTGTCATGGTGTTAGTTTGAAAAATAAACACCTTCATTTTTTTCTAGGAGAAACTAATTCAGGAAAAACTACATTTTTAAACCAAGTATTATCTGTTCTTGGCAATCATGCTGGAATTTTATCGTCACATACTATGAATCACTCTTCAACGATAGATCGATATCACGACCTTTCCAAAAGCTCAAATTTTGCAAAGTTTTGGTATATGGATGAAATTGCCAATAAACCATTTAATAGGCAATTGATTAATCAAATAACTGGTAGTTCTCGTTTATTTATTCGATCAAATTATGAATCAGGTAATAACGTTAAACTCGCATCGACCATATTAATATTTGGTAACAATAAACCTCAATTCTCAGAGCAGTGTTCAGCTTTATTATCAAGATTAAGATTCATGTCTTTTCGTTCTCGATTTGATTCTACTCTTCCCGTGAATTTTAAAATGGCTCATTTCCCCAAACTTTCATTGTATAATGATTATGATAATAAATTCCAAGTTGGAATGGCTGCATTATTTTTACACGCTATGTGTCACTGTACAATAAATTCTCCGTTATATTTATATGACTCCTTATTTGTTGGCGAATTGAAAATAACTCAAAATATACAAAAATCCACAGATATGTATTCACCCGTGACAGATATAGTTCATTTCATAATCACTTCTTGTGATTTAGAAGAAGACCCCGAATATCTAATTACACATAAACGTATATCTTATCTGTTATTATATTTGAATATACTTAAATGTATAAATATAGCATCCGTATCTGATGCCATAATATTTTTATCAAAACACTATCATACATCTCTTATTGATGATGAATTATTAATTTGTGATGATATATACAAAGACGGCCTAGAAATTCACAAAACCGCCGTTTTTCACGGACTCAAGGAAAAAGATATAATGATAAACGACGAAAAGATTTCTGTTATAAATAAGAGGAGAATTAATAATAATGATAATACAATAGCAATATATGAAAATGATTTCAAACGAAAAAAACACGTGTAATTAAAAAATGGAGGATCAATTGGGGTTATCAACCCCACCACCTTCTTTATCACAAATCGACGAAATAGATATCATACCAACATTTCACCCATATATTCAAAATGGTGGTTATCCCTATATGAATAAAATAGATTCAAAAGATATAAATAACGTCTTTCAAAATAGAATAGCTACTTCAATTCCTACATTAAATTATGAAATTAATGATGAAATTCTTTCAAATCCAAATTCAACACCAGAAACGCAACAACAACAAGATATTATGATGGATGATAGTATAAATTTTGATAAAAGTTTTTTATCCTCATCCCAGCCAACACCTCAAAATAATACTGATAAAATAAAATTTATTAATCCTGATACGATACAATCTTTGTTGGTATCAATTAATAGATTATTAGACACGATGGATGTTCCTCCACCCCCGGTATTCATTCCCCCCACCACTAATAATATAAAAGTTAAAAGAGAGATTGAAAAGGTTTTACCTTTTGGGTATAGTTAAATTATAACAAGGAAAAAAATATGAATAATCACACTAAAACACAAGGACAATGAAAATAATTCGAGTTTTTTTTTTTATTTAAAAAGTTCATTTTTACACAGATCTTATGCACCTAAGTTTTTCAAAAGCAACGTCGTCGCTCGTAGCATAGATATGTATTTTGTACAAAGTATTTGTATCATCGTCTTGTTTATAATTAACACACTTAAATTTTTGGCCAGTCTTTCCACCCAAAGCTAATTCAGTTTTTGAAGCAATAATCATATTTCCTCGGTCTACCTCATCAAAACAAAAATCTGTTAAAACTTCTAATGCTTCTACGTGTGGGGTTGTACAATTACCAGCCGATATATTAAACACCAATATAGCGGTAGGATTCGCTCTTTCCATTAGATCGTCATTATCAATTATTTCCCTGGGTTGAGAATTTTCACAAATTTTAATTTGTAACTGATTATCATCGGAAATTAGTCTGGAAAGCATATATGATGTGTGTTTTTTAGTTATAAACGAGTCGTCACAATTTACTCCAGCATATTCTTTAATCTGAATGGCCGTATCTCTGTTAGACATGATATTATTTATGTAAATATGAAAATTTAGAAATTTGTTTTGAGGAGTATTTTCATAAAGCAGAAACAACTGTAAATCCTGTGGACTGGATAAATTAGGCTTATGATTTTTTCTGATCAATTTCATTCCCTTTATATAATTATCTACTGCAAAATAAACATCTCGATTTTCTCTCGCATCAGTTAACTGTAAACTCATATATTTCTTATCCTCGTGTGTAATAAATTTATCCATTGTTAATTTCTATTAAAATGGGCAGGTACGGCAAGTAATAGTTGTTGTAGGAGAGTATCCTAGGTCGTGTTCTATTTTACTTTCAAACAAGGGAGTTGGCCCCTTTATATATTGCTGTTGCTATAATATATATATAAAATTTTCCCTTTTTATAATTAATAATAATAATAATAATAATAATAATAATAATAATAATAATGTCATGTTTTCATTGGTTAAATAAAAAATGGTGATATTGCCAAATAAAAATGATGCTTACAACAGTTTTATACTTAATAAAAACCAAGACCAGTTTTGGATAATTGGAGGATATAACGATACTCACAACGATGAAACATATTTTTATATTTTACGCCCAACTTGTTATGAAATACAAGAAAAAACTATTTCAAAGCCCTTATCAAAAAACAGAATTGAACAAATAAAGGCATCAGAACTGAAGGAGAATCCTTATTTAGATATTAACAAATATCAAAATTTTATTAAGGATTTAAATGAAAATAGTGAAAATAATTCGTGTATGAATGTAAGTTATAAAATAGACAACGGTATCGTAGTGTTGAATGAAGATATAATAAGTGAAGTCTTGAAACTTTCAACAAATGTTATGCAAAATATTCATGACCACTATAAAGCAAAAACTATAGAGTATAATATTCATGAAAATATTTATAACACCGAAGAAACCATTTATAATTTTGAGGATATTATGTGTGGAAATATTAATGTTGTATGGTTAATGGGAAAATATACAAAATTCAATAAAATGAATGACGAGGATACTATATACCTCATAAAAATTCCATCTCAGAAAGAAATTCAAGAGAAAAAAGTAGTAGATTATCTTCCTTCCAGAAATACTTTATTTCGGGTCAGAGAAACAGAAATTCTCAAATATATCAAAGAAAACGTATATAGTTTTCCAAATGTATATGAAATTGAGAACCATCAAGATCGAAATCCTACTATACGATGTGTTAGTGGTTGTATGGATCCAATTGATGTATTTTTACTTCAGTCTAATGTAATAAAATATTGGGAAAATACTATACAAAACATTAAGCTATTCGATACAATTTGGATATTTTTAATAAAAAAGGGAAAGGTTTGTTATAATGATGTTTGTTATTGTATAATTCCATCAGAACAAGAAATAATTAAAGGGAAAATAGATTTATTTGCTATACATAACCGCATTCGAATTATTATTGGAGATTTTATGAATTCTTTGGCTCCTATGGAAATAAAAACTGAAAATATTTCAGTTTATAATTTTCTGATAAATAATGATAGTAATATCTTAGAATTAAGAACAAAAAATAATACCCTTCGCCCAAAAACGCTTTTAACCTCTATAAGAAAATCAATATTTATAGATTTATTTGATTTGTATGATAAAAAACACGTCCCCGAAAGAATTTGTTTAACCAATGATAATGAGATTTGCGTGTTAAATAAAGACGAAAATATATCTAATTGTGCCTTTGTATGTACAAAAATAACAAAAAAGGAATTACAAAACAAAACCATTGAAAAACCATTATCAAATGATAAATTGTTCAGAGTAAAAAGTAATATTTTAAATATATGTTTGGGTGATTCAAATGCTTTTGACCATGGAACTAATGGGTTAAGTGTGAATATGTATAATATTTCCAATGATTTAAAAACATTGGCGAAAAATAATGCTATAATTATAAAACAATTAGATGTCTATAAAGAAAATAATTATCACGAGGAAATGGAAATCAACCAAGAAAATTTTAAACAAATTTTATTACAAGATTATCAAAATAGTTTGACTTCATTTCATAATACCAATGCTCTTCAGAAGCGTAAACGGGAAAGCGAAACATTTGAAACCAACAAAAAACTACGATACACAAAGATTGGTTGACTTATATATCATTGTCTTACAATAACCAATAATCTTTTTAAAATCAATTAAATAATGAGATGACAACAAATAAAATAAAAAAAAACAATCAGTAAAGTAGGACTATTTCATTCCCTTTGTTTCGAGTATGATTAGGTACGGATCCTTTTATTTTTATTTTCATTATCACTATCATCATCTTCTTTTCTGTAAAGGGTTATATATTGGTTGATCCTCCTATCATTGGGGTACAGGTTACAACTGTATAAATTCAATGTGTCATTATTGTGATTATAATTACTGCCCAAAAATTCTAGATTTTCATAACTCATCACATAATTATATATGTGTTTGTGATAATTGTACATATCATCAACGGAACAAGGAAAGTAAGACTTTCTAAACGCGCGCCCATAATCTTCAAACTTATATAATCGTAACTGTTGATCTCGAAAAAAATTTTGAGAATATGGAAAATATTTTGTAATAACATTTTCACACATATTAAGGGCTTTATCATTTAAATAATTAGAAGATTTGTGGTGATTTGAAATAATATAATCAAACTTTACATCTTTATTAAATAACGTATTTATATATGTTTCAATTGTTAAAAGTTCTGGTTTAGATATAACTACATATATTTCACTAATAATCTTTTTGTCCTTTAAAATATATTCTATCCAATTTTGTTTTTTTATTAACTTTTTAGATAATTCTACCGCGTTGTCGTCGTGGAAAGTATTATGTGAACAATAATATAAATCGAGCATTGAAAATATATATACTGGATACCTTTGGGGGTCGATGTTTGGCATATTATGGATATTTAATTGTCTCCGCTTTAAATGATTGGTTGCTACCTTAGATATACTTTTATCAAATCTTAAGTGATCTTTTTCGTTCAACATAATAACATTTGGAAGCCCATCAAGTAATACATGAAACATATTTGAAATATATGTATTAACTGCTTCTCCACAAAGAGCGCCAAATTTACCACATATTTCCAGGCACAAATTTGCGTGCATATCATAAGAAAATAATGGCACCGTGTTTGGTGTTATAAATAATTTATCTTCATATTGATTCGGTTTATCATTTTTCTGCACATCCAAATAATTATATGAGACTCCTATACTTAAAAATTTTTTAAATTTGTCCAAGAAATCGTCTGGTGCATCTTTTATTTCCTTTTTTTTAATAAATTCACAAATAAGTTCAAAACATTTTTTCATTGTATCCCTTCGTACAATACAAACATCGAATCCATTTTTTTTTTTGAAATATATTCAAATATATCTTTTCTGTGGTAATTTGTATATAAATTTGTAGTTCTACATAAATCAATATTAAAATTTGGAAAAAATTCTTTTATATTTTTAAAATTACTTAACACACAAGCTTTATGAATAGTCTCAAAATATCGATCATATTTATTAAGTAATATAAAGGCCTGTAAAAATACAACATTCAATTTCTGGTTATCTTTTAAAGAATTTATATCAATTTTATTATATAAAGATATCAAGCGTCCATATGGATTATTATTTATAAAATTAGCAAATGCTTTATGATTTTCGTGGCATTCATAATAATAATCATCTTTAAGTGTCAATAATTTTTCTTTAATACAAGAAAATTGAATGGGACAGGGAATTACCATCGTTATATAGACACAATCTTCAAAATTTCTACCGCGTACTGCTGTTGTTACATGTTCTACACCATATCCACGAAAAATTTGATCATTGCTAGTAATTTTATATTCATCCGAAACCCGATAGTAAACATCACCACTTTTCTTCTTTAATAAAAACATGGTCTTTATAACTAAATGTTTAATTCAAGAGAATTGACCGATCAATATATACACTTATAATATATATGTATCTCTTGTTTTTGTTATATATATATATATAGGAAAAACGAATAATAATATTTTTTGTTTATTTAATATAAATTATTTATATTTGAATTTCATACAAAACAACGGATTCCTAATTAAAGGATTAATTAAAAATAAAAAGATAAGCAACGATTTCACACAAATAACATAATCATAACCCAATTCATAAATTTAGTATAGGAAACGTAAAACAAACCACCTATAGTTACGTTTTAATAAAAGCTTGATAATATTTAGTTTGAATGCATTCGAGGTGGAATACAGACCCACACTCAATACACTGATTATACATTAACCTGGATTTCTTATCCTTTTTCATAATTGTATTAAGGGTTTCGCAAGTTTTACATCTTATAAATTTCTTTACATAGGACCTTAAAATATTTTCCATATCATTTAATGTATACTTCCCACGCAGGACCAATTCATTGTTAGAGTTTATACTTGTATTAATACAACCAAGTTCAGATGAAATATATTGTAAAACGTGTGCATTTTCTCTATTCAAATTATAACAGGTTTCAAAAAAATTTGAGTACAAAGTTTTTTTTCCCGAATAAAACAATACAGGTTTTTTTATTTTAAACTTTTTGGTTGTTTTGTTTTTTTCGTTTATGGGTAATTTGCTTAATACAAAATTTAACATATCTTCATAACTATAATCGTCATTGCAACCATTTTTTGTGTTGATATCATTTAAAACAATTTTGTCTTTATTTTTCTTTGTTTTTTTTTTTATATTTTAAAAAATTATCTGCATCCTCCATAATTCAAAATGAATAAGCAAAATACGAGTAATTCTTTCTTATACCACTATCCTAATTTATTAAATAAAAAGTCAGAACACAATAAAGAAAATCCAACGTTATTATTAAAAGGTGAGGACAATATCGAGGATGATTTATCTGAAGATTTTTTTCAAACGGATTTATCGGGCTTTGTAGAAGAATCACCTTTAGCGCCCGTTCTTTTTGTAATTGACTTTGATAATACTCTAGCTGTGTATGACGATATGTATATTTTAGAGAATAATTGTACTAACAATCTACGAAGTACTTATACTCGCCCCTTTATGCTAGAATTTTTAAATTTTATTAAATCTGTTAACACAAATAATGTGATTATTATGTGGACAGCAGGAACAGATTTATACATTAAGCAAAATCTTATATTATTGAATATTGCACATTATTTTGACCATGTTTTATCTAGAAAACATTGTCAAGAATCTAGTTTGAAATATAAAGGTAAATGTAAATCACACGCCTATCTTGTATCTTTGTTTCCCCAATATAAACGTATGCGATCAATTTTAATAGATAATTATGCACACAAAAATGGGTCTTCTACTGGTTATACAGAAATATTATCAGTTAAACCATTTGGGCTTTTAGATATTATAAAAATGTATGGGGCTTATAATATAAATCCTCTACATATAAATGATATTGAGAGTTTCATCATTTCTAAAGGAAAAGAAGGTACTAATTTTGTTACAAACAATTCACGCGGAAATAAAAAGGACAAAGAAAGTTTTTTTGGTGATATAACTTTATTGAATGTCATATTATTTTTACAGGAACGTTTTTTTGATTTATATTTTACGGGGGCAAATGATGATGTTAAAGAAAAACAATTATCAAAAAACCACGAAACCCCGCTTTATTTTTGTTATTTAATGACAATAGATTGGCGTGAAAAAATAGTTTTGGTCCCAATACAAAGGGAATGGGCAACATCCAGTGGATGTCGTCTTTTTGCTTACATTTTGAATTTCAAATAAATACATTTTACATTAAACTGGGTTAATTTTAATGGTAAAACCTTATGTGATACGTATGATCCTCATCATCATAAGGAAGTTTAAACGTCATTAACGACGTATCTATTTCTTCGCTGGTTATCACTTTTTGTTTAGTGTTGTTTTCCTTCTTTGAGGGTGGTAATAATTTTTCTTTTTCTTCTTCGTTGATCATCAAGTTTTGTTCAATGTTGTTTTCCTTCTTTGAGGGTGGTAATAATTTTTCTTTTTCTTCTTCGTTGATCATCAAGTTTTGTTCAATGTTGTTTTCCTTCTTTGAGGGTGGTAATAATTTTTCTTTTTCTTCTTCGTTGATTATCAAGTTTTGTTGTAAAGAAGCCATTGTTTGTTTATATCTAATTCGTACTAGGCAGAAAAATGATGGTAGTCACGATAAAAAAAGCAGCTTTCATATTGATATGTGATACCAAAAAAAATTTTTTAGATGGGGGGGGATTGTTATAAAAAAAATAAAACTAGAAAATTGTAGTGATCCAAAAAATAAAAAAAAGGAAATGTGAAATATGTCAGGTTAAAAGGTTATTATGGGTAGATTGAACGAGTTATTTTTTGCTTTGCGATATTTTTCATTATATACACTAGGAGATAGATAGATGGGTTCTGTTTTAGTGATGACTATTTGTTTAAAAAGGGTTTTTTTATTTTTTAAAATGACTGTATCTATAAGTAATAAAAAAAAGGACGAGGACATCTCGTATAATTGGTCCAAAGTGTCTTTTAGTAAGTTAAATTTAATAAAAATCATACCCTTATTTTCTTATTTTTCCTTAATCACAATTGCCAATTATCTTTAATAGGCTAAGAAATTTAACAAAATATGATCGTTTACATTAAATTATATACCCCATTGACGTTTACACTAAATATGCATTTTTAATACTAAATGTACGTTTTTCTTAAACAGCACCACATATATATATATATATACATAAACAAAACTTATAAGGATAAGGGAAGTGAGAGAGCTCAATCCATTGCTGACCCCATACTACACGAGTAAACTCATAGCCTTCCTTTGGAATCAATTTGCAACATTACATCGACCATAGGTAGCCAGGGCATGACCTAAATAAAAAAATTGTAAACAAAAACTTCTATTGGTTTTTTTATAACTCTGATTGGCTGATTAAAAACGAAAATCATTATGCGCTTCATGGTTTTACCAAGCGATATAATGGACGCTTTAGCTTTCATTCACCATTCATTTTTCAAAAGTTTATTATTATTGTTGCTACTTATGTAAAACATGTATTACGATAACGTTTTGTATTTCCATATAACTAATACATTTTCGGTCCTTAATAGATCATCTCTACCATCAATTGTTTTTCAATTCCGAATGTCATTACTGACGCTAAGAAACGCTTATCAGTTAACAAAATTAAAGGAATTAATTCGACGACTGTACTCGTTCATAACCAAAATATGGGGACACAATTTCCTATGTGGTTAATGACTACTTTTTTTTTTTTTTTTTTAAATATTTACAGCACCACCTATAGAATTAATTGATTACAAAAGATGTCAATAATGATTATATTGAGGAGGATAATAATAATAATAATAATCATAATAATAAGGATAAAGATTAAAATAATAATAATAATAATAATAATAATAATAATAATAATAATAATAATAATAATAATAATAATAATAATAATAATAATAATAATAATCAAAGAAAGTGTAATATCTATTGCAAAGGGTCAGCAATGATTAGTATTTCCAAATGTACTAAGTAAACATATATTTTCATAAGAAATATTGACATCAATGAATTTCAACGTCTGAGAAAACCTAAAAAATAAATGAGGTAGGCAGTCCATTGCAAGTGTCACTGCATCAGGATAAGACTTTAAAACTCTGAGAGTAGAAGTAATGTGTATTTCCCTGCAATTTTGTGCGACGAGATCCATCCATTATTTTGCATGACCCGGTATGACAAAAGTTTATTAGGTAAAATGCTCGAATATCACTCATATTTTTTTTCATTTGTTTTTTTCTGAGCCATCGTCCGCACCGGGATGGACTAAATAGTTTAAAACAGTTTTTTAGGGTTCAAGCTTATGCATTAAGTGTTAGAAAAGAATCTTTGATTTTGAAAATAGTTTTGAAGAATTGTCATTTTAAGATATGTTATTGATGTCCGAACATCAAGTATATATATATATATATATATATATATATATATATATATATATATGTATATGTATATATATACATATATGTATATGAATATGTTTATATATATATATATATATATGTATATATATATATATATATATATATATATATATATATATATATATATATATATATATATATATATATATATATATATATAGAGAGAGAGAGAGAGAGAGAGAGAGAGAGAGAGAGAGTCTTTGCTTTTGATGAAATATACCTACAGGTTAGAAAATGTTTGAAGATTACCGATATTCTTGCACTGAGTGTATTTCTCAAAGTGAAAATCCTTACCCCTAGAAAGAGTGGTAAATTGCTTGACTTAGCCAATGTTTCCAATACACACTCCCTTCGTCACATTAGTTTACCCAGCATTAGGTGTTACTAGTTTTCGCTGATGGAATTAAACTGGATTAGGGAAGGAAGCACATACTAAATTTTTTTTACGAGATTCCGGAAATTAGTAGCTTTTCAGAGTTATTTATAACAGAAGAGAAAAGGAAATATGTCTTAAATTCGTTGTGTGTATTGATATGTATATGTATGTATGTATATATATATATATATATATATATATATATATATATATATATATATATATATATTTGTGTGTGTGGCGTGTGTTTGTGTGTTTGTGTACCTGACTTTGCTATATGTGTATTTCTATAGCAATATATAAATGATTATAAATCAAGCAATAAACTTATACACACACACACACATATTTATATATATATATATATATATATATATATATATATATATATATATATATATATATATGTATATATCCTACACCCTACGATATGAGATAAAGAGATATATTGAAAAATATATCAAAGGATTTTCATTTATCCCCCACATATCTGTAATTGACAAAAATAAAACCTTTCATCTTTCCAATAGAATATGCTCGCCACTAATATCCATTGGTGGCATTTGGCTAACTGGATAGTTTCCCTGAGTCCTAGAATCCGGTTGCAAAATATTACGCGAATTACAAAAATATACAAGAAAAATAACCATTTATCTCGGAGCCGATATGTTGTGAAGTACCGGTATTGACAACTCAGTATTTATCGAGGATATGCAAAAGGATTTTTCAATTCTGGAAACTTGAAATAGTTGTTGGCAGATTTAGTGCTCATTCTTTTCTGAGTTTAACATACCGAAAAAAAATGTGAACCATAATTTTCGGTATTTGTCGATATGATTTGCTTTGTTAATAACGTTATCTTAAAAATTGATGATAATAATTGTATAATACCGATGTTTGGTGTAAATTTGATAATTCAATTACACAATACCATTAATATTATCATCAGTACCAAATGTCGCAAAGGTTTACAAACAAAGAATGAATATTTTTATGCATTTCTCCAACACATCCATTTAAACCACATGAGATTTGAGTATATATATATATATATATATATATATATATATATATATATATATATATATATATATATATACTGTATATATATATATATATATATATATATATATATATATATATATATATATATATATATAGTTCAAAGGCCTTTCAAGTCTTCATCTTCTTAGTGTTAAAAGAGAGATTTTATATCAACAATATTAATAATAATAATAATAATAATAATAATAATAATAATAATAATAATAGTAATAATAATAATAATATCATTATAATCATTAATATCATTATAGTCATTACTATAGATATTGCTACTGATTATGTATATTTTACTCCATGAAGTGTATTTATTAATACAGATTTTTACATCCTCAAGATTTATAGCTTCAACGTTTTAATTTTTAGCTTATCCGTATTTCAAACTTACATTACCATAATTTATCATATAATAGATAATTATTATTATTCTGGTTCAATCGTTCCTTTATAACAGTTTTGATCATAGACTGTCTTTTTTCCTTCTCGAACTTTACTGAACACGATATATTATCGCAAATTGAAGTTATAACTTCCAAAAATTCAAAATGTTCTTTAGCAGTGTCCAGAGAAGACCCGGCGACTTGCTGAAAGCCGAAAGGAGCAAGCTTTGACGTTTCTTTTGTAAACGTGCCTAAACCTTTTTCCAGCTTCCAAGATACTATCTCTCTCTCTCTCTCTCTCTCTCTCTCTCTCTCTCTCTCTCTCTCTCTCTCTCTCTCTCTCTCTCTACTACTGACACAAAGGGTCACCGTTAGATTTCGCCAGTTGTCTCTATCTTGAGCTTTTGAATTAATACTTCTCTATTCATCGTCTCCTTCTTCACGCTTCACAGTCCTGAGCCACGTAGGCTTGGATCTTATAACTCTTCTAGTGCCTTTTGGAGCCCAGTTGAAAGTTTGGTTAACTAATGTCTTTTGGGAGTGCAAAGAGCATGCCCAAACCATATCCATCTACCACTTACCATGATCTCATCCACATATTGCACTCGGGTAATCTCTCTTATAGTTTCATTTCTAATCCTGTCCTGCCATTTATCTTTCAATATTCTTCTGAGGACTTTGTTCTTAAGTCTACAAAATCTGTTGGATATTATTTAATTTTCAGATCACAGTAACACTAATCTCACTAAACTGATATATAGCCTGATTTTTACATGTAATTTTGGGCTTTCATTAAACTTAAATTCTAATGATCCTGTATCAGATATTATGGTTCCTAAATATTTAAATGATTCCACCTTATTCTCCTTTCATATGATATTTTATCTTCCATTGCATACTCCGTTCTCATTTTCTCCGTCTTTCTTCAATTTATCTTGAGCCAAATCTCATGTGATATTGCATGTATTTTGTTAAGCAGGCTTTTTAAGTCCTGTAGTATTTTGCTATTAACCCTGGATAGGTACGGTGGGTCGTTTGCGACCCCGAGCGTCAAAAAAAAACAGGTTTTTCTCACGTGACTCACCCCTGTGACTGAATTTTGTGGGTGATCGACCTGCAGGAGGTGTCTCCCCTACACGCTCTAGTAGTGTCCAGATGTGCATTGCTGTAGCTGTACTCCTTCCCCGATTTCTGAGACGCGTCGGGGTCGTTCGCAGTCCGAGTTTACCCTTCTGAGGTAGTTTGCATAATTATCAAAGTTATTACGTATTATGAAATTGTCGTAGAATGGTGCAACTTGTATAGGTTATCAGTTGTGGAAAGTCTTGGTGGATTGTTTGGCTACCATGTGCATGTTTTTTTTTTTTTAGTTAAAATGTCGTTCATCACCACGAAGACCATTTTACCGCGAGTGCCCCTTTTTCATTTTTTTTCATTTTTTTGCCAAGTCATTTTTCCGTAAGATATTGGCAAATAGTGTCGTAAAACTTTTGCTTGTTTAGTGTTGGAAAGTGTGTCTAGATGATCTGGCTACCCATGCATGACTTTGTTTTTGTCAGATACGACGTAGTTATTGGTATATTGGGTATTTAACTGCGGTTACCAATTTCTGTTTTTTTTTCAATATTTGTAAAAATTACTACGTAGTAAGGAATTGCCGTATATTATTCATTTTTTTTTCATGTTTATGTGTTAGAAATTGTGCCATGATGGTTGGGCTAACACGTGCATGTCTTTTTTTTTATCTAAGATGTCGTATATTAGAATGTCGGGCATTTTACCGCGAGTGTCCCTTTTTAATTTTTTTTAATTTTTTTGCCAAGTCATTTTTCCGTAAGATATTGCGAAATAGTGTCGTAAAACTTTTGCTTTTTTAATGTTGGAAAGTGTGTCTAAATGATCTGGCTACCCATGCGTGATTTTGTTTTTGTCAGATACGACGTAGTTATTGGTATATTGGGTATTTAACTGCGGTTGCCAATTTCTGTTTTTTTTTTCAATATTTGTAAAAATTTACTACGTAGTAAGGAATTGCCGTATATTATTGATTTTTTTTTTCATGTTTATGTGTTAGAAAGTGTGCCTTGATGGTTGGGCTAACACGTGCATGTCTTTTTTTTTTTATCTGAGATGACGTATATTAGAATGTTGGGCATTTTTCCGCGAGTGCCCCTTTTTATTTGTTTTGCATTTTTTGCTTAGTCCATGTTACCGTAAGGAATTGGCAAGTAGTGTCGCAAAACTTATATTTTTATAGTGTTGGAAAGTGTTTCTAGATGATCTGGCTACCCATGCCTATTTTTTTTTTAGCCAGATATGGCGTATATATAAGTATGTGTTCGATTTTCCTGTGATTGCCATTTTTTCGTTTTTTTCCCATTTCTTTCAAAATTACTACGTACTAAGGAACTATCACAGAGTAATATTTCATTTATATGTTTATTTGTCGGAAAATATGCCTTGATGGTTTGCCTAGCACGTGGCTGAAATTTTTTTTCTTCTGAAATGCCGTATATTAGAATGGCCATTTTTCCACGAGTGCCCCTTTTTATTTGTTTTGCATTTTTTTGCTTAGTCATGTTACCGTAAGGAATTGGCAAGTAGTGTCGCAAAACTTATATTTTTATAGTGTTGGAAAGTGTTTCTAGATGATCTGGCTACCCATGCCTATCTTTTTTTTAGCCAGATATGGCGTATATATAGGTATGTGTTCGATTTTCCGGTGATTGCCATTTTTTCGTTTTTTCCCAATTCTTTCAAAATTACTACGTACTAAGGAACTATCACAGAGTAATGATTCCTCTAGATGTTTATTTGTCGGAAAATTTTGTTTACTTTTTTTTTTGATTGAATATCATCAAATTTTTTTAGCTAAAATATTGTTTTACATTTTTTTTTTCGATTTTATTTCCCTTCAAAAAAATTTTTTTGGGTCAGAATTTTAATTTTATAGTCGTAAAATAATAGACAATTATCCAGCAACCCACCATACAATTTTTATGCATATCCAATAATAATTAGATTAATGAATAACACCTTGAAATTGACATACCCTTCCTACATTTCAAGTGGCAGATTAGGGAGTCTGAGTCAGTGTGGTTGGCGGCCATTTTTGTGGACATATCCGAAGCGTAAGCTGCCCTATCTATATATATTCTTGTTCCCTATAGAATGTGTGATATTTGGTGTATTTTTACCTGCATAAATATCATATTATATATTAAATATAATGTATTTTTTTTACGAAATTTCCAAGTACTCAAAAAATTACCTTTAGATATGGCCCCTGATATAAATGTAATTTACAAAATAATGAAGATTTTTTTACATATTTCTATTTTAGGATAACATATGTTTATTCCCTAAAAAAATTAGCCACTTCCTATTTCATTTGGTTACCCAAAA
>NC_090739.1:103541272-103568772 GCF_036898095.1 Palaemon carinicauda | reverse complement strand
TATATATATATATATATATATGTGTGTGTGTGTGTGTGTATGTGTCTGTGTGTATAGTATACATACATACACACATATATATAAATATGTATATATATACATATATATATGTGTGTATATATAACGGATTTTGAGCGAAGCGAAAAATCTATTTTTGGGTGAGATGGCCATGTCGTCCTGATGGAAGTTCCTATAGGGTAGCTTCCTAGGGTATATTACAACTACGGCGATATTCCCAGAGAATTTACCTTAAGGTACCAGAATTCTAACTCCTGGAGCGAGTATCCCTCGTGAAAGGGATATCGCGACATATCAAAGGACGTATTCTAGACACGTCACATGGCAATCTACGACCTGGACAGAGATTTCGTCTCGTAGGAGGTGATTGACGAGATACGAATTCGGGAAAGAAAAAGGGGGAGCCGCTCCCAAGGCTTCCCTATCCCCCGATTCGTATGCGTGCCTGGCGCCAATCCTGGCGCCATCTGTATTCCTTGTAGCGTACACGAGGTGCTACAGATACTGTATGTAGGGAGGGGTTCTACAGCCCTTTCTTAGAAAGGCAAGGGCGGGTCCATCAGGACGACATGGCCATCTCACCCAAAAATAGATTTTTCGCTTCGCTCAAAATCCGTTTTTTGGGCTCAAGCCATGTCGTCCTGATGGAAGTGTACCAGAGCATTACTGTATCTGTGGATTCTCAGAACGTGCCGTACTCCCCGGAGGTAATTTTTTCTCGGTCGACTAGACCTAGAGACCTAAGATGTTACCGTTATACATCTTTTCAACTAACTATAAACTATGTTAGAGCTTCCTGCCCCCTACAGGGAAGAGTCCTACTAGACTCTGGAAAGTCTCGAAGAGTACATATATCTATGTATGAATACCAGGCAAGCTAATATAGTGGTCTCGCCCTATATTAAGTAAAGCATAGTTTGTATAGAACCACTGCGTCAATATATATTGACCAGTAATCCGCACAATACTTGTATTGGACAAAGGTTTATATCCGCATAGGAAGAAACTAATAAAACCGCCCTCGTCCCTTTATGGGACGGAGTCCTCCCATTAGGGGACTACATAAACCAATGCAACATAGCTTGCATAACAGAACAATTCTATCAGAATTATCCCAGATAAGATACATAGAATTAAAATGCTCAATTATACCAATAAATTGACACAGGTGAAAGAGACGCAAGGTTCTCAAGAACAAGTTTATTGACAGATAATAAACAGACAGGTTAACAACAAAAAAATATATATATATATATATATATATATATATATATAAAAGAGGATAACCCAAAACTTTAAGCATAAGTATGATAGTAAACAGAACTTGTTTATCTGAAAGAAAAACCATTAAACACCACTTTAATAAGATACCAAGGTATCAAGTCATAAAAGTCTGTATTACAAATATATCACATTAGCGTTAGAAACGCTCGGCACACATGTCTGAACTTATGCTAGGTTCACCTTTGAAAGAAGGAACAGTCTATATGGGCACTTGGTGCCCTCATTTAGTTTGTAGTACAGTATGTACCTACACACTCACCATGGACTTAATCGTCCCAATTAAGACCACTGTTCCTCCCAGAGTTAAACAGTAGGGTTAACTACACGACCCACTGCTACCACAGATCTCTTAAGTTCCTCTACTTGCTTCGCATAGTGGCGAAAGAACACCCTGGAAGACTTCCAGCCCGTGTATGAACGGAGATGTTCAAAATCCATACAATTAAAGAAATTTAGGGATGAGGCCACTTTCCTCGGATCGTGACCTGCGGGTGTACTGTCAGGATCCGCTCTGCGAATAAAATATGTGATTTTCGCTCTGAGTTGATTCAGAGATAAATTTGAGCCTGATGTTTCTCCCCTGAATAGTTGACCACCCTTGAAGTCTGAAGTTCTACGAAGATAGACCTTTAGGCATTCTACTGGACATAGAGATGCATCTTCTTTCAGAGGGCAGATTCTCCAAGGACCCCACCTGTTGGTGGGTAACTCATTCTTGGCGAGAAACGTAGGATCCGGAAACAGGTTCAGCTCCCCCCCATCCAGGAACTGAACATGACCTGCCTCTCTCGAGAGGGCTACGATCTCACTAACCCTGGCCCCGGATGCGAGTGCAAATAGGAAAATAACTTTTTGCGTCAAATCCTTTAACGCACATTCTTCATTGCTCAACAGGGAGGTGAAATGAAGAACTTTGTCTAAAGACCATGAGATGGGCTTTGGAGGTGCTGAAGGTCTGAGCCTAGCGCAGGCTTTCGGAACTTTATTAAAAATCTCGTTACCTAGGTCGATCTGGAAGGCAAATAAAATGGGTCTCATCAAAGCAGATTTACACACTGAAATCGTGTTAGCTGCCAACCCTTGGCCATGGAGGTGGATGAAGAAAGATAAGCAGAAGTCTGTTGAGATCTCCTGCGGATTCTTTGCCTTTACAAAGGCCACCCATTTTCTCCAAGATGACTCATATTGCCTTCTAGTCGATTTGCACTTATATTCCTCTAGGAAGTCTATGCTGGCTTTCGAAATCCCGAAACGCTTTCTCACCGCAAGGGCGAGAAAATCATGAGCTGCAGGGTCCGGGTTTTCTGTAATGAAGCGCAGACAGTCGACTTCTGGACTCGCTGGGTCAGAACTGGATGTGGTAGCGGCACGAACTTCATCTGTAGTTCCAACGCCAAGGGGAACCACATACTGTTCGGCCACTTGTGGGCCACTATTGCCGCTACCCCCTTGAAGGATCTCAGTTTGTTGAGGACCCTCAACAGAAGGTTGTGAGGAGGGAACAGATAAATCCTGGACCATCTGTTCCAGTCGAGGGACATTGCGTCCACTGCTTCCGCTAAGGGGTCCTCGTACGGGGACACGTACAGGGGCAACTTCTTGTTGTCTTTCGTCGCAAAGAGGTCTATTTGCAGTTCTGGGACTTGATTCAGAATGAAGGAAAATGATCCTGCGTCTAAGGACCATTCCGACTCTATCGGTGTGAACCTGGATAGAGCGTCCGCTGTCACATTGCGGACTCCTTGAAGGTGAACTGCCGACAGGTACCACTTCTTCTTTTCCGCCAATCGGAAAATGGCTAACATCACTTGGTTGAGAGGTGGTGACCTCGACCCTTGTCGATTCAAGCATCTCACAACCACCTCGCTGTCCGTCACCAATCTTATGTGGATCGAGTGACGCGGGGAGACTTTCTTTAAGGTAAGGAGCACTGCCATAGCTTCTAGAAAGTTTATATGAAAGGTCCTGAATAGCTTGGACAAAGTCCCCTGGACTTTTTTCCGATGAGAGTGACCTCCCCATCCCTCCTTTGAGGCGTCTGAGTGAATCGTCATCGACGGGGAAGGTGGCTGAAGAAGAACCGACTTCTTTAGATGTCTGGCTTGGGACCAAGGTCTGAGAAGAGTACGTAGCCGAGGCGGCACTGGTCTTCTCAGGTTTCTTCGCGCGTTTGATGCATACCTTCTCCAAACTCCGGTTGCATCCTTTAGCTGTGCTCTTAGCACTGGGTCTGTCACTGAAGCAAACTGGAGAGAGCCTAGTACCCTCTCCTGTTCGCGTCTTGATATCCTTTAGGATTCTAGAAGTCTCTTGACAGAGCCCGCTATCTCCTTCCTTTTCTTCGTCGGGATGGAGAAACTGTGTGACAAAAGGTCCCAGTGGATTCCCAGCCACTGGAACTTTTGGGATGGAGAAAGTCGAGACTTTTTTCTGTTGATCTTGAAGCCTAGGTACTCTAGGAACTGGATCACCTGACTGGAAGCTTGCAAGCATTCGGTCTTGGATGCTGCCCACAATAGCCAGTCGTCCAGGTAGGCTACTACCTGAATTCCCTTTAGGCGTAATTGTTTGAGAGCTGCACTCGCAAGCTTCGTGAAAATCCTTGGGGCTATGTTTAGCCCGAATGGCATGGCTCTGAAGGTGTACAGTCTCCGTTGTAGCCTGAACCCTAGGTAGGGGGAGAGTCGACGGCTGATTGGAATGTACCAATAGGCGTCTGACAAGTCTATAGAGACTGAGTATGCCCTCTTGGGCAGTAAGGTCCTTATGTGTTGCAGTGTTAGCATCTTGAATTTGCAATTCACTATGAACTTGTTGAGTGGCGACAAGTCCAGAATGACTCTGAGCTTTTCCGAGTCTTTCTTGGGAACACAAAACAGCCTCCCTTGGAATTTGATGGACTTCACCTTTCGGATCACCTTTTTCTCCAACAGTTCTTGAACGTACTCCTCCAAAACGGGGGTGGGGTGTTGGAAAAACCGAAGGCACGGGGGTGGAGTGCTGTACCAGCTCCAACCCAGTCCATTCTTGAGTAGGCTTTGGGCCCAGGGATCGAAGGTCCAGCGATCCCAAAATTTCATCAGTCTCCCTCCTACCGGTATCGTTTCACTTGGACTGCCGTCCTGAGGTCTTGCCTCCCTGACCACGACCACCTCTGAATCCCCTTCCCCTTGAGGGGCGCCTAGACGAGCCTCTGGCTGCTCCTCTAGGTTTTGCACGAAAGGAAGAAGACTGTCCTTCGAACGTTGGGGCGAATGTGGTTGACTGACCTGGCACAGCCTGGGGTACCCACTGAAAGGTAGTCGGGGTTTGTGCCACCATCTGGGGCACTGGAGGCAAAGGCAATTGCAGTTGCTGTTGCTGTCTATAAGACTTGGCTGGCCGAGACGGTAGCCTAGTCCTCATATTCTTCCTCTTTGGTTGAGGACCCTCATCCGGGGAAGATTTTCTTTTGATAGCCAGGCCCCACTTCTGGAGAAGGTTTCTATTCTCCACAGCGGCCTTATCAACAACCTCTTTGACCACATCGGTAGGGAAAAGGTCTTTTCCCCAAATGTTGGAGGAGATTAACTTCCTTGGCTCGTGTCTCACCGAAGCCCCGGTGAACATGAACTCCCTGCAAGCTCTCCTTGCTTTGACGAAGCCATAAAGGTCCTTCGTCACTGTGGCTAGGTGAGACTTAGCCACTACCATGAACATTTCATGGACCTTGGGGCCACTTGCCATCGTCTCAAGAGTAGTCTGATGAGACATTGAGGCAGCCAGTCTTTCTTTTGTCTCGAACTCTCTTCGTAAAAGAGATTCGGACAGCTTGGGGAGGTCCTCGCCGAATTGCCGTCCGGCAATATCAGCCTCCAACTTTCCCACTGAGAATGTCAGATGGACATCCTTCCAGTCTTTGTGGTCCATAGGCAGAGCCAGCGACAAGGGTTTACACTCCTCCAGGGAGGGGCAAGGCTTGCCGGCCTCGACTGCCTTTAGGACAGCCGCAAACCCTTTCTGTAAAAAGGGGAAGGCTCTATCAGGAGAGGACACAAACGAAGGGAGCTTCTTGCTCAATGCAGCTACCTTCGAATTCGAGAAGCCCCTCTCTTTCATCGAGGATGAAAGTAGGGCTTGAGCCTTAGCGTGGTCCATAATAATGACCTCCTTCGGCTCTGTCTCCTCCCTTGAAGCTGGTTCTTTTCTCAGCCGGACATAGCAGTCCGGATATGATGCCTTGCTGGGCCAGAATTCTACCTCCTCTAGGGGAACTGAACCCAGCTTATCCGAGATGACGATCTTTCCAGTCGCCATCGGCATGTGCTCAGCATACCTCCATGGGTTAGCATCTGAGCATATGGGAAGGTCTTTCACATTGAGCCTTTTCTGGGGCTCATGTGATTCTGCCAGGGACTGCATACGCAGTTCCATTGCAGCCGCTTTCTCCTGATTCTCCTTCTGCATTTGTTGGATCATTCCAACAATCAAAGAGAGGGCCTGTCCCAGTTCTACTGGGAGACCAGCCGATGTTGAGGGGATAGGCTTCGGCATCTGAACCGGAGTAGCCGACACCTCGTCGACCTCATCCTCTACGACATCCGGGGTTTGAACTTGATCCTTACCTTCTGCCAGGAGGTCTTCTTCCAAACGTTCGTCCAGGTCAGACATCCTGTCATCCAACTGGATGTCTTGCATCGCAACTGCGACTTCCACGTCCACCTGGACTTGATCTTGAGGGATCTCCTCTTGAGGCTGGGGAATCATTGCCTCAGCTGATGCCTGGGGAAAAAGATACGCCCTCATCTTCTCTCTTGGAAGATAAGGGCCAGAGGTGTTCTTCTTGAAGCCCCTTACCCAAGTACGAAGCTTTTCCCTTGCTATATCCCTTGATTCCGCCGTTCTAGGGGAATCAAAAGCCTCAGTAATCAGGTTAGTGCATACAGTACATACCTGAGGGTCCCAATACTGGAGATCATCCTTGGAGACAGCGCATGCTGCGTGTCTCCTACAACACTCATGTCCGCAGAGGTTCTTGCTGCGGACATTGCAGAAAACATTTCCGCACTTCGGAGGGTCCTCCTGTAAAGAGAAGAAATTTCCATGAGTATCAAGTGAACTATGTATCACTGGATATGCATAGTATAGCATAACAATTCATAAAGGAAAGACACACACTTGTGTTTCCCTCACAACCCATTGTTGCAGCCTTCCAGATAATAAAATCAAAATGGTTTATCTCTTCTAGAGTAACCAATGCAAGGTTTCCAGAGGAAACAGGTGGAGCTCACACCTAGGCAATGATTTTAAAATCCTGGATAATAGACAGGGAAGAACTCTGCTTCCTATCTGAGGGCAACAGCAAAGGGCTGTGCAAGAAAACACAATAGTGTTAGAAGATACAGTGCTGTACCTAAACCTTTACTATAGTTTTCTTCTTACTGTATATGCTATACAGAAGAATACTAGTACAGTATAGGAGAATGTGTGCCGGCCTGCCTTTGCCGGCCGGCACACACCACAACTAGCTTTAAAGTATACTACTTAACAGCTATAGGGCGGCAGCACTCTGGTTCAAATGCCTGTGCCGGTCGGCAGCAGCTGCCGGCCGGTAACGGCCAGTGTTGGCCGGCAATGGGTGCCGGCCAGCAACTACACAAGGTAGTACCCAGCTGCCGGCCACACTCTTGGTGACCGGCAGACAAGGACTGACATAAGCCGGCCAGCAAAGGTACAAGACCGATGCCAGCCGGCAGCAAAAGAACCAGAAGACTACACCTGCCCGGCTGCCGGCCTCATAGGCCGGCAGCCGGGACAGGTACAGCACTAGAAGAAAATAGAATGGATGCCGGGATAAGAGTGTACACAACCCCCAAGCCCGGCAACCGAAAGAGTGCATATAAGGAAGGGGAGAAACTAATTCAGGCTTCCTTGACCAATGCCGTCCGGCTCTGCCGGCAGGCATGGATGAGGGACCAAGAGAGGTCCGGGCAGCACTCGAAAACATAAGACCCTTGCCGGCCAGCAGCTCTGCCGGCGGGCAATGGGCTGAGTCAGTTCCACATCCCAACCTATACTAGGTCCAGAAGTAGAACGACGTACAGTACAGTAAGACCCCTGCCGGCCAGCTCTGCCGGCCGGCAAGGTACAGTACAGTAATGGCTAGGCCATTACGGAGATAGAGGGGGAAGGGACAAGAGGGTCCTGCCAACCTTGCTTTAGTGAGAGATCACCCGCATCCAGGAAACTTATCTTAGCCTAAGGGAGATCTAAGGGGAAAGGCCAGCAATACTTGCCAGCTTCCAGAGCACCAAAGCAAGGAAGGCGTTGCTACTCCCAAGGGAAGAACTTATCCTCCCCCGAGAACAGCAACAGGACTTAGTCTGGTCGATCACAAAAGAAGGAATCATAACTTACAGAAACCTTCGGTAGTGACCTAAGGGAGCTAAGCTCCCTTTGTAAGTGTTAGGTCAGCGAGGGGGACTCTGCCCCAAGCCAGACAACACGGACTCAGACTAAAAACTCTGTTGTTCTGTCCCTCTTAAACCATAACTACAGGAACATGAAGGTACAGTAACACCCTAGTATAGTTTTATCGAAAATAAATTCGGAAAAAACCACTTAGGGATAAGCCCAAGGCTTAAACAGAGGGAAAGGGATTGCATACCTTCTCCGAAGAAAAGAAAGCAACCGGGGAGTATGATAAAGTATACTAAGGCTCCATAAGCAATTAGCCTAGGCACCAAGAGAATCGATTACCTAATTCACCGAAACTCACACGTATACAATCTTGGAAATATTCCACACAGTCTAAAATGTATAAAATATAGCCTAAAGCTTCAATAAAATTTTAATTACACTCGGAAAAACCAAAATCATGCATGAAGTACTAGGACCAAACGACTAGGCTACATGGCCTAGCGTAGGCCAGAATGGCGAATACTTCGCCAAATAATACTAAGCACGAAAGGAAATCCTATGTAAAGCTAAATAGCTAAAATTTATTAAAGCAAAACAACCAGGAATGTCGCTCTGACTAACTAATTTATACCTAGCAAGCGACAGTGTCCAGGACACCTCTGGTAGGCTACGGCTCTTGTATCAAAGATTAATCCTATTAATCACTCAAAATTTTACCAAGAGCCTACATTTATACATAACAGATCCTATACTCAACTTATCAGAGGCCAACGAAGACGGAGAAGCCATGAAAAGCCGAATAAATCCAAGATTTGCGAGAAAAACAGGAAAAAACACCGAGTTGTTAAGCTACGCAAAAAGGAATACAGATGGCACCAGGATTGGCGCCAGGCACGCATACGAATCGGGGGATAGGGAAGCCTTGGGAGCGGCTCCCCCTTTTTCTTTCCCGAATTCGTATCTCGTCAATCACCTCCTACGAGACGAAATCTCTGTCCAGGTCGTAGATTGCCATGTGACGTGTCTAGAATACGTCCTCTGATATGTCGCGATATCCCTTTCACGAGGGATACTCGCTCCAGGAGTTAGAATTCTGGTACCTTAAGGTAAATTCTCTGGGAATATCGCCGTAGTTGTAATATACCCTAGGAAGCTACCCTATAGGAACTTCCATCAGGACGACATGGCTTGAGCCCAAAAATATATCTATATCTATATATATATATATATATATATATATATGTATATATATACATATATATATACATATATATATATATATATATATATTTTTGGGCTCAAGCCATGTCGTCCTGATGGAAGTTCCTTAAAGGCAGCTTCCTAGGGTATATTACAACTACGGCGATATTCCCAGAGAATTTACCTTCAGGTACCCAGAATTCTAACTCCTGGAGCGAGTATCCCTAAAAAAGACCTTAGGGATATCGTAAATATCAGTGGACGTATTCTTGGCACGCCTCATAGCAATCTATACCCCGAATAGAGTTAACACTTCGTAGGGGTAAAATGGCAAGAAAACGAAAACGATAAGAAAGGGGGGAGCCGTTCATAAGGCATCCCTCCTCCCCGTTTCGAAAGCATGCCCTGCGCCGCTCACGGCGCCATCTGTATTCCTTTTTGCGTAGCTCTACGACTCGGTGTGTTTTCCTGTTTTCTACCCAATCTTGGAATTTTCTCGCTTAATAATGCTTTCTCCAACTTCTTCTACCTCGGATAAATTGAGTACTATTTCTTTTATGTATAAATGTAGGCTCTTGGTTAAAATTAAAGTAATTAAAAGAGTTATCTTTGATACAAGAGCTGTTGCCTGCTGGAGGCATCATGGATGCTGTCGCTCGCTAGAATAGGATTTATTTGTTAGCAAGAGCGACGTTCCCAGCCCCTTTGCGCTTAAATATTAGCTACTTAGCTTATTTAGGAATTCTGTTATGATGCGATAGTAGGTGCCTGGCGAAGTTTGCCAAGGCTGCCAACACTAGTCTTCGTAGGCTAGTTGTTGGCCTATGTACTTCCTGCATGATAATTAGTCTTTCAAATGTGATTTTATTGCTTTAAGCGTTAGGCAACGTTATACATATAAGTCCTTTTCGAGTACCTTCCAAGATAGTATTGGTGTGAGTTTCGGTGAATTAGGTAATCGATTCTCTTAGTGCCTAGGCTAGGTTGTCTTAGGTCATTATAATATTATCTGTTCCCCGTTTGCTCCCTTCTCTTCGGGGAAGGGGCAAACCCTTTCCCTCTGTTTAAGCCTTAGGCTTAACTCTAGTGGTTTATTTGAATTAATCTTCAAATATATCTATGCTGGAGTAGTACTGTACCTTCCCGTTCCAACTGTATTGGTTCAGAGGGGGACAGTACAACAGTGTTTAGTCTGAGCCCGGTTTGTCTGGCATGGGGCAGAGTCTCCCTTGCTGACTGACTCGGGCATTAAGGGTTATCCCCTTGGTCCACCTTGTTGGGTTCCAGTAGTGATCCCTTTACTCGGTGACTCATCAGACTGTCCTATTGCCGTTCCGGTCTCGGGATATGTTCCCTTTTCTGGAAAGGCAATTCCTTCCTTGCCGTGGTTCTTGGGAGGCAGCCAGTAGTGCCGGCCTCCCTCTCGGGTCTTTCTCTAACTGAGATGAACTGTCTTAGTTAGGAATGACCCTTAACCAAGGTAAGGTTGGATAGGACCCTCTGTCCTTCCCTTCTTTTTTCCGTTCCTTGTGTCAGTCGCCTGCATCCTTGCCTAGCCTAGGTTGGGATGAGGAACTGACGTGGTCTCCTGTCGGCCGGCAAAGTATGCCGACCGGCAGAGACCATTACTTCGAGTGCTGCCCGGTCCTTTCTTGGTCCCTCCATCGCTGCCGTCTGAAGATTCAGTAGGCAGCGGTTAGGAAGCTTGACTTAGTGTCTCCCCTTCCTTTCGGCACTCTTTCGGGTGCCGGGCCCAGAGACTCATAGTCTCTTAACCCGGCACTCATTCTATTGTCTTAGTATGTGTTGTCCTTGCCGTCTGCCGGCCTACAGGCCGGCCGTCGGTGGGGAGGGGTGTTCTCCAGTTCTCTTGCTGTCGGTCGGCGTTGGGTGTATACCTTTGCCGGCCAGTCTCTTGCTCATCTGCCGGCCACTACAAGTGGGGCCGGCAGCCGAGCGCTGCCTAGTGTGGGGGCCAGCCGGCAGGGTTTGTTTACTGCTGCCGGGCGGCCTGCGGCACTGCCCAGTCAGCCGGCCACTAAGAATGATGGCCGGCAACGCAGTGCAAACCGGGTGGCTACGGTCCGGCAACCACTGCCGGCCGGTTCAGGCATGGGATCTGGAGTTCTCCCCAATAAAGGTGATCTGATGTTGTGTACTTGAGATCTACCTTTCGAAAAACAGGGGGGGGGGTGCTAATCGGCAATAGCCGGCTGGCACACCACCCTCAGGTACTGTATCAGTCCCCTCTTGGTGGTATATTCAACCAAGGGAGTTCATGATGTAGTAGGTTACAACACTGTCTTTTCTATCTTACTTGTGTTACTGGTACAATCACCTGGTGTCGCCTTACAAGGATAAAAGATAATTCTTTTATCCCTGGCCGGAATGGTAATATTTTACCTTAGGTGTGAGCTACACCTAATTTCCTTTGGAAATACGTTCTCTGGTTATTCTAGTAAAGACTAACTATGTGACTTGGCTGGTGGGCTTCCACAGGTGTTTGTGTGGGTTTCACAAGTAGGTGTCTTTCCCTTATTCTTGTTGAATACTCATTTGTTACATGTGAATTGAAATTCACTTGATATTCATGGAAATTTTTCTTCTTTTACAGGAGGAGCATCCGAAGTGTGATAGTGTCTTCTGCAATGTCCGCAGTAAGAACTTTTGCGGACATGCCTCGTGTAGGAGGCACGCGGCTTGTGCAGCCTCCAATGATGACCATCGTTACTGGGATCCGCAGGTATGTGCTGTATGTACTAACCTGCTATCAGAGGCTTTTGAATCCCCTAGGTCGGCGGAGTCAAGAGATGCAGCGAGGGAGAGGCTTCGCTTATGGGTAAGGGGTTTTCAGAAAAACACCACTGGACCTTATCTTCCTAAAGAGAAGATGAGGGCATACCTTTTTCCCAAGGCTTCCCCTAATGCTGTTGTTCCCCAGCCTCGGCCGGAGATCCCTCTGATCCAGATTCCAGTGGAGGAGGATGTCGCTGACGCCATGCAGGACATCCAGTTGGACGACAAGATGTCCGACTTGTCCGATCGTGCGGAGCAGGATCTCCTCGCAGAGGGCGAGGAGGAGGATCGAGATCCTATTGCCGTGGAGGAAGAGGTTCCCGTATCATCAGACGTGCCGGTTCAGGTCCCTGAACCTATCCCCTCTACCTCGTCCGCTCTTCCAGCAGAGCTTGGACAGGCTCTCTCTTCCATCGTTGGTATGATCCAACAGATGCAGAGGGAGAATAATCAGAAGGCCGCTACTTTGGAGCTCCAGATGCAGAAGATCACAGCATCACGTGGACCTCCAAAGAAGCTCAACGTTAAGGACCTTCCTCTGTGCTCGGATGCCAACCCGTGGAGATATGCCGAGCACATGCCGATGACGATTGGGAAGATCGTCATGTCGGAGAAACTGGGCTCAGTTCCCCTTGAGGAGGTGGAATTCTGGCCCAGTAGAGGGGCCTACCCGGACTGCTATGTCCGTTTGAAGAAGGAGCCGGCTTCGAAGGAGGAGACGGAACCAAAGGAGGTGATTATTCTGGATCACTCCAAGGCTCAAGCCACTTTGACAGCTGCTTTAAAGGAGAGGGGGTTCTCAAACTCAAAGGTTGCCGCCTTGAGTAAGAAGCACCCCTCCTTTGTATCCTCCCCGGCTAGGGCCTTCCCCTTTATGCAAAAGGGGTTTGCGGCCGTCATCAAGGCGGTTGAAGCTGGCAAGCCGTGCCCGTCTTTGGAGGAATGTAAACCTCTATCGTTGGCATTGCCAATGGACAATAAGGACTGGAAGGAGGTGCACCTTACTTTCTCGGTTGGGAAGTTGGACGCCGACATTGCAGGACAGCAGTTCGGCGAAAACCTTCCCAAGTTGTCGGAATTCCTTCTACGGAGGGAATTGGACACAAAGGAGCGCCTGGCAGCCTCGATGTCTCTCCAGACCAACATGGAGACGATGGCTAGCGACCCCAAGATGCCAGAGATGTTCATGGTTATGGCCAAAATCCATCTGGCCACAGTAACCAAGGACCTCTATTGCTTCGTTAAAGCAAGGAGGGCCTGTAGGGAGTTTGTGTTCGCCTCGGCCACAGTGAGGCATGAACCCAAGAGGCTAATTTCATCCAGCATCTGGGGTAAAGATCTCTTTCCCAAGGACGTGGTCAAAGAGATCGTGGACAAGGCAGCCACTGAGAACCGCAATCTTCTCCTGAAGTGGGGCCTGTCCCTTAAGAGGAAGTCTTCTCCGGATGAGGGCCCTCAGCCGAAAGGAAAGGCGAAGAAGTCAAGGTTTTCCTCCCGTCCAGCCAAGTCCTTCAAACCGCAAAGACAACAGCAGCAGCAGCCAGCTTTGCCTCCGGTTCCACAACTGGTAGCCCAGACCCCGACCACCTTCCAATGGGTTCCCCAAGCCATGTCATCAGCTTCCCCGGCATTCAATCCCGTGTTTGAGGGACAGTCGACCACGTTTCGTGCAAGACCCAGAGGAGCAGCTAGAGGGTCATCAAGACGCCCCTCTAGGGGACGAGGATTCAGAGGTGGTCGCGGCCAGGGAGGCAAGACTGCAGGGCAGTCAAAGTGAAGTGTCGCCGGTAGGTGGGAGACTTCAGTATTTCCGGGATCGCTGGACCTTCGATCCCTGGGCCCACAGCCTTCTCAAAAATGGACTGGGTTGGAGTTGGTACAGTACTCCGCCCCAGTGCCCTCAATTTTTCCAACACTCCACCCCCGTTTTGGAGGAGTACATCCAAGATCTGTTGGAGAAAAAGGTGATCAGGAGGGTAAAGTCCATCAAGTTCCAAGGGAGGCTGTTTTGTGTTCCCAAGAAAGACTCGGGGAAACTCAGAGTCATTCTGGACTTGTCACCACTCAACAAGTTCATAGTGAACCACAAGTTCAAGATGTTAACGTTACAACACATAAGGGCCTTACTGCCCAAGAGGGCATATACCGTCTCCATCGATTTGTCAGACGCATATTGGCACGTTCCAATAAGTCGTCGTCTCTCCCCCTACCTAGGATTCAAGCTACAACAAAAGCTTTACGCTTTCAGGGCGATGCCCTTCGGACTAAACATAGCCCCAAGGATCTTTACGAAGCTTGCGAGCGCAGCTCTCAAACAGTTACGCCTAAAAGGGTTCCAGGTAGTAGCCTACCTGGACGATTGGTTGGTGTGGGCAGCATCCAGAGCAGAATGCTTGCAAGCTTCCCTACAAGTGATTCAGTTCCTGGAATATCTAGGCTTCATGATCAACAGAAAGAAGTCTCGTCTTTCTCCAGCTCAGAGGTTCCAGTGGTTGGGAATTCACTGGGATCTAGTGTCACACCGTCTTTCCATCCCGATGTCAAAGAGGAAGGAAATAGCGGGGTCTGTCAGGAGACTTCTAGGTTCCGAGAGGATATCAAGACGCGAACAAGAGAGGGTTTTGGGCTCTCTTCAGTTTGCATCAGTAACAGACCCAGTGCTAAGAGCACAGTTAAAAGATGCAACGGGAGTATGGAGAACCTTTGCATCGAAAGAGCGAAGGGACTTGAAGAGACCGGTCCCACTTCGACTACGTTCTCTTCTCAGACCGTGGTCTCAAGCCAGTCGTCTAAAGAGGTCTCTACCTCTTCAGCCACCCCCCCCCCCCGTCAGTGACAATCCACACAGACGCCTCAAAGGTAGGGTGGGGGGGTCACTCCCATCGGAAAAAAGTGCAAGGGATCTGGTCCAAGCTATTTGGGACCTTTCACATAAACTTTCTAGAAGCTATGGCAGTACTTCTTACCCTGAAGAAAGTATCCCCACGTCACTCGATCCACGTAAGGTTGGTACTGGACAGCGAGGTGGTTGTGAAATGTCTGAATCGGCGGGGATCGAGATCCCCACCTCTCAACCAGGTAATGTTAGCCATATTCCGACTGGCGGAGAAGAAGAAGTGGCACCTGTCAGCAGTTCACCTTCAAGGAGTCCGGAATGTGACCGCGGACGCTCTATCCAGGGTGACACCGATAGAGACAGAATGGTCCCTAGACGCAGGATCATTCTCTTTGATCTTGAGACAAGTCCCAGAACTGCAGATAGACCTCTTCGCGACGAAGGACAACAAGAAGCTGCCGAAATATGTGTCCCCATACGTGGACCCCTCGGCAGAAGCAATAGATGCGATGTCCATCGATTGGAACAGATGGTCCAGGATCTACCTGTTTCCCCCTCACAATCTGATGTTGAGGGTCCTCAACAAACTGAGATCCTTCAAGGGAGTAGCAGCAATAGTGGCCCACAAGTGGCCGAACAGTGTATGGTTCCCTCTAGCTCTGGAACTACGACTGAGGTTTCTACCACTCCCGGACCCAGTTCTGTCCCAGCAAGTCCAGAAGTCGACTGTCTTTGCTTCATTACAGAAAACCCGAACCCTGCAGCTCATGATTTTCTCTCCCTAGCGGTGAAGAAACGGTTCGGAATCTCGAAAGATAGTATCGACTTCCTGGAAGAATACAAGTGTAAGTCTACTAGGAGGCAGTACGAATCTGCATGGAAGAAATGGGTAGCCTTTGTCAAAGATAAGAACCCGCACGAGATCTCTACGGAGTTCTGCCTATCCTTCTTCATTCACCTCCACGGACAGGGGCTGGCGGCGAACACAATTTCTACATGTAAGTCAGCTCTAACAAGACCCATTCTATATGCCTTCCAGGTAGACCTCGCTAACGAGATGTTTAATAAGATCCCAAAGGCCTGTGCTAGGCTTAGACCATCAGCTCCTCCAAAGCCTATTTCATGGTCGTTAGACAAAGTCCTTCATTTTGCCTCATTACTAGATAATGAGGAATGTGCGTTGAAGGACCTGACTCAAAAAGTGATCTTCCTTTTTGCCCTTGCTTCTGGGGCCAGAGTTAGTGAGATTGTGGCCCTCTCGAGAGAGGAGGGCCGAGTTCAGTTCCTGGATGGGGGAGAACTGAACCTGTTTCCGGACCCTACGTTTCTCGCTAAGAACGAGTTGCCCACCAACAGGTGGGGTCCCTGGAGAATCTGCCCTCTGAAAGAAGATGCATCTCTATGTCCCGTAGAATGCCTTAAGGTCTATCTTCGTAGAACTTCAGACTTCCATGGGGGCCAACTATTCAGAGGAGAAACATCGGGCTCGAATTTATCTTTAAATCAGCTTAGGGCGAAAATTACATATTCTATTCGCAGAGCGGATCCTGACAGTTCACCCGCAGGTCATGATCCGAGGAAAGTTGCTTCATCATTAAACTTCTTTAACTTTATGGATTTTGAACACCTTCGTTCATACACTGGCTGGAAGTCTTCCAGGGTATTCTTTCGCCACTATGCTAAGCAAGTGGAGCAGCTAAAGAGGTCTGTGGTAGCAGTTGGTTGCGTCGTTAACCCTGCTGTTTAACTCTGCGAGGAAGAGCGGAATCATTTGGGACTTGGATTCTTGGGTTAATGGTTAGTTATATGCGTTGATATAACTGGTAGTGAAGGCTCTCAGAGCCCACAGTGACTGTTCCAACGTTATGGTGATGGTAGCACAAGTACAGACAGGTGTGCCAAGCGTTTGCCAACGCTATTGTCAGCAAAGTAGTAACATGGACGTTAAGTTTGATACCGGGGTATGTGTAAGTGACACATATGTTTTTCTTTCAGATAATCATTCATCCATGCACTACAGTACTTGTGTAAATTGTTGGTCATCCACCTAGCATATGTACATATTTATGGTGACCATGTCTATTTATTGTTTCTCAATAAACTTGTTCTCGGGAACCTTGCGTCTCCTTCACCTATTTCTGATTTCATATTGTTTTTTGAGCATTTAGCCTATGTATATTAATCGGGGATATCTATAATAGCCTATTCCTTAATGCAAAGCCTGGATTATACTGGTTTATACTTTCCTTAGCAATAAGGACTCCACCCCTTTCTGAGGATGGTGGTAGCAGCAAGTTTAATCCTACGCAGATATAACCTTTTGTCTAATTTTACTTCGACCAGGGTGCTGGTCGGGACTTTTTCTTTTGGATACTGTAGTCCCGTAAGACTTCGCTTTACTTCATATAGAGTGAGACCACTATATGGTACTGGCTGGCGAGTGATTCATACATAGGTATATGTACTCTTCGTTCGTTTCTAGAGTCTAGTAGGACTCCTCCCTGTAGGGGGCAGGAAGCACTCTCATGGCTTATGATTAGTGAAAAGATGTATAACGGTAACATCTTAGGTCTGTCAGTCGAGTTGACTAAGAAACATTCTTGAGGAGTACGGCACGTATTGAGAATCCACAGATACAGTAATGCTCTGGTATACTTCCATCAGGACGACATGGCTTGAGCCCAAAAAACGGATTTTGAGCGAAGCGAAAAATCTATTTTTGGGTAAGATAGCCATGTCGTCCTGATGGACCCGCCCTGCTCCTTTTCAAAAATAAAATAAATAAATAAGAGTGAAAAGGATAGTAGGACCCCTCCCTACATACAGTATCTGTACTACCTCGTGTATCGCTACAAGGAATACAGATGGCGCCGTGAGCGGCGCAGGGCACGCTTTCGAAACGGGGAGGAGGGATGCCTTATGAACGGCTCCCCCCTTTCTTATCGTTTTCGTTTTCTTGCCATTTTACCCCTACGAAGTGTTAACTCTATTCGGGGTATAGATTGCTATGAGGCGTGTCAAGAATACGTCCACTGATATTTACGATATCCCTAAGGTCTTTTTTAGGGATACTCGCTCCAGGAGTTAGAATTCTGGGTACCTGAAGGTAAATTCTCTGGGAATATCGCCGTAGTTGTAATATACCCTAGGAAGCTGCCTTTAAGGAACTTCCATCAGGACGACATGGCTATCTTACCCAAAAATAGATTTTTCGCTTCGCTCAAAATCCGTTATATATATATATATATATATATATATATATATATATATATATATATATATATATATATATATATATGTATGGGGATACTTAATGAGGTAAAAGGGTTTATGTATCACTATGATCAGCAAAGCTGTACTAGTAAGGGTCACCCATATTCGGTAGGTTTTCTGTGAACGATCAGATGGAAATCTCCCACCAGCACCAATTTGCCCTGCTCAGTGTGATGATGAAAACCAGTCAAACCCCGGATATGAATTGACATGTTCAAGGCCTTTACCCTGCAGTGAACTAGGTAATGATTAAATTTCATATATATATATATATATATATATATATATATATATATATATATATATATATATATATATATATATATATATATATATATGTGTGTGTGTGTGTGTGTATGTGTGTGTGTGTGTGTGTATTACTAGCTTTACAGTGTAATATTTTTTCGTTCTGTAAACAATGAAAAATATGCCAGTATATTCAAAGGTAGGTGACACCGTTACGTCAATCAAATTGTGGAGCAACAGGTGAAAATATAATATTCGAAACTGATACAAAAATACAAAAACAGATATAAAACTTGTATTTCGGAAGCAATGAGTATCAATTGGTACAAGGCAATAACCATACGAAAATAATTCAGTTTAGTGTGTGTTTATGAGACTCGTAAAGGGCTCCTGTCAAGTTCCAGATATCCTTGTGATGTAGAGTAAACATACGTCACATTAACACCAAGTATATTTCTTCTTCCCCTCGCGAGATCCTACATCTGCTTCAGAACAAGATATGAAGATTAACTGTCACTGGGAAAATATGAGTCTCGGAATAAGATGTGCTCTGTAATATGTACCAACAGTGTTTCACACAAATGTACATATATTATGCTTGTATCTTCGCTCCTCCCTCGCACTAAAACGATCATGAAAATTCCTGTCTGGTTTTGCCTCTGTGATATTGTCTGTCTTGTGAACTTGTCATGTCCTGTTGCCTTGAGGTTTTGTATATAAGGAGAGTGTTCCACAACAATATAACTCAGTCGTTTCCAATCTGCCTTTGATTTCACAACTCCTCTCTCGGCCCGTCACATTGGTGACTCCGGAAGTCGACTCGCTCCCACCCTCTTCCACCCCCACCCCCTCGCCCCTTCATCGTTGGTACTATGACGGACTCGACGGCAGTTGGTGCTGCGGCCGCTCCATTCAAACTTTCATCGTTTGCCAGCGGAGAGGCGTTCGCTTGGTTTCAGCGCGCAGAAGTCCAATTTCGTATCAGGGGCGTGACTCGCTTAACCAACAAAGCGGATTATGTTCTCGCGGCGATACCCGAGGACACCTTCCCAGAAATATCCGACTGGCTTTGTGAACAAGGAGACACCCCAATAGCGTATGACGACCTCAAATCATACCTTCTGCAGCAGTACTCGCCGTCGCCAGCCGCCCGTATAGAAAGCTTTTTCAGCTCTCACAACAACCGTTGGGGGACCAAAGGGCTTCGCTTGCCCTCAGGGAAATGACCAGTATCGCTCGCCTTCAACCTGCCGCAGACGGCTCTCCTCGTGAGGTGAACCTACTCTGTGCCCTTTGGATACGCCGTTTACCTGAACCTGTGCGCGCTGCCATACCCGATGTCGATAGTTCACCCATAAAGGACTTGATGACCAAAGCCGACGCCCTTATGGACAGCCACTTCAAGACCTCCATCAACGCCTCCACCCCTGACGACGAGGATGCCTATTCAACGTCAACCGAAGCTGACATGAATGCCGTAGGACATACACGCCTACCCCGTGACGTGCCGAAGCGGCGACAAAGCCGCCCACCACCCACCAATCGCTCGCGCCCCAACGAACGACTTCTACAGCCACTTACTACCTCCCATCCACCGCAGTTTTGCTACTACCACTTCAGATTCGGGGCAACCGCGAAGAAATGTGCCAAAGATTGTCAGTGGCCAAAAAACGTGTAAGTAGGCCATCGCTTGTGGCGGTGGCCTCCCATGTTTCTAATCTTTTCTTTTTACAGGATGCAGGAACGGGCGTGCGATTTTTGGTAGACACGGGTGCTTGTCATTCTCTTTCGCCAATGAAACTCTTCAAGGCACAACGTAGTCTGTCTACATCTGCCGACGTCCGCTTGGTAGCTGCCAACGGATCTGCGATACCCACCTACGGTTACGAGAGCCTCACATTATCGTTCGGAAACGGTAAATTCAATTGGAAGTTTCTCGTTGCTGACGTCACAATGCCAATCCTCGGTGCGGATTTCCTCTCTCATTTCCACCTTCTGGTCGATGTCGCCCACCGACGATTGGTCAATGCAGACTCGTACTTGTCGACACCTCTTCAACCCGCCCCCTCTAACCTCGCTCTCCACATCAGCGCACCCACGGATGCCTACGCCCACCTCCTCACGTCGTACCCGGAAGTTTTCCGTCCAGAACTTCGCCAAACGCCCACGGTTCCTGCCAAGCACGGTATTTATCACCATATCAAGACGACGGGACCCCCAGTCTTCGCAAAATTCAGACGTCTGGCACCAGAACGATTGGCAGCCAGAAATGGAGAAAATGGGCCTTTGCCAAAAGGCCTCCAGCCCATGGTCGTCACCCTTACACATCGTTCTGAAGAAAGACGGCTCCCTCCGTCCGTGCGGGGATTACAGGCGCCTGAACATGCAAACAGAACCGGATCACTACCCCTTCCCAAACATTGCCGATGTAACCTCCTACCTGCACAAGGCAAAGGTTTTCTCTACGCTCGATCTCCTGAAGGGGTATTATCAGGTGCCTATGAACCCAGAAGATATCCCCAAGACCGCAATCACCACTCCGTTTGGCACATACACCTTCAATTACTCCTGTTTTGGCCTTCGTAATGCTGGGGCAACGTTTCAACGTCTCATGGATGGCATCTTAGGGGACCTCCCTTTCTGTGTATGTTATGTGGACGACATACTTGTGTTCTCCTCCTCAAAAGAGGAACACCTCCGTCACCTGAGCATCGTGCTCAACCGCCTGCAACAAAATGGCCTTGTAGTCCGGTACGACAAGTGTACCTTTGGCGCCAACGAAGTATCGTTCTTAGGGCACCGTATCACTCCTGAAGGAGTCCATCCCCTCCCTGAGAAGGTAGCAGTCGTTCAGAATTTCCCCACGCCCTCGACCGTCAAAGCTCTGCAGGAATTCTTGGGCATGATCAACTATTATCACCGTTTTCTGCCAGCCATTGCCGCCACTCTTGCTCCCCTCTACGCCTCCCTCAAGAGCAAGCCAAAGGACCTGAAGTGGGGTCCCCTTCAAGAAGCAGCCTTCTGCAATGCAAAGAAGGCCCTATCAACTGCCGCGGCTCTCACTTTTCCTATCCCACATGCCCCTCTCCTTCTCTCCACCGATGCCAGCGACGTCGCTATTGGTGCAGTACTCGAGCAGGTGGTCAAAGGCTCGCCCCGCCCATTGGCCTTCTTCAGCAGAAAACTGTCCAAGGCAGAATCGGGTTATTCTACCTTCGATCGAGAATTGCTGGCGGTGCACTTGGCTGTCCGTCACTTTCGCCATTTCTTAGAAGGTACGCCCTTCGTCATTCGCACAGACCACATGCCTCTGGTGCACGCCTTCACTCGACAGTCTGACGCCTGGTCCGCCCGTCAACGCCGACATCTCTCCGCCGTGGCTGAATACAATTGCACCCTCCAATACATCCCTGGGAAAATGAATCCCGTTGCCAATGCCCTGTCAAGAAACACGTTGGCTGCCGTTCAACTGGGATTGGATTACAACGCCCTGGCTGAAGCCCAACGACAGGATCCAGAGTATCAAGCTTGTAGGACATCCTGCACGTCCCTCCGTTGGGAGGATTTTCCCCTCGAAAACTCCAACACCACCCTCCTCTGTGACGTCAGTACTGGTAGACCGCGACCTTGGATTCCTGCTCCCATGCGCCGACAAGTGTTTGATTTCATCCACGGCCTTTCACATCCCTCGTGCCGTTCTACTGCACAGCTGCTGAAGGCAAAGTTTATTTGGCACAGCATTTCTAAGGATGCTAAGGATTGGGTCCGTTCCTGTACTTCTTGCCAAACTTCCAAAGTACATTGACACACGGATTCAGGAATGGGCACCTTTCCTCAACCTCAGCGTCGTTTCGCACACATTCACGTTGACGTTGTAGGCCCCCTAATCCACATCACAAGGACATCATTACCTGTTTACCGTCATCGACCGCTCCACTCGTTGGCCTGAAGCCATTCCCATGGAAACTGCAACGTCCGCCTCATGTACATCTGCCTTACTCTCTGGATGGATTTCAAGATTCGGTATCCCTGAGCATATTACTTCTGACAGGGGAACCACTTTCACCTCTCAATTATGGACGTCATTAGCGAATCTCCTGGGCATCACCCTACATCAGACAACGGCCTACAACCCCGCTGCCAATGGAATGGTTGAACGTTTTCATCGCACCCTCAAAGCAGCTTTGATGTCTCGCTGTAAGGATTGCAACTGGTTTACTCAGCTTCCCTGGGTTCTCCTTGGACTAAGGACCACTCCTAAAGACGCCCTTGGGGTCTCGGCAGCCGAAATGGTGTATGGCGACCCGTTGGTCGTCCCTGCCGAGTTTTTTCCTTCTACAACCTCCTCCGACGATCTCCAGCGCATACGTCACGTCGTGGGAAAATTTACTCCAGACTTACAAGCCCCCAGCGAAGCATCACATACCAACGGACTTGCACTCTGCAACGCACGTCTTCCTGCGCAACGACACCAGCAAGCCACCGTTAACGCCCCCTTACACGGGACCTTACCTTGTGATCCGACGCAGTCCGAAAGCATTCCTCCTAAACATTTGGGGTAAAGAAGACTGGGTCTCCATTGATCGTCTAAAACCTGCTTATCTTCTTCCAGATGACCCGCCTACAGTTCGCCTCTCTAGATCAGGGCGCCCTATTTAACATGTACAGTATTTCATTTTTAGAGGGGGAGCCATGTACCAACCGTGTTTCACACAATTGTACATAATTCCTTTTGTATATATTATGCTTGTATCTTCGCTCCTCCCTCGCACTAAAACGAACATGAAAATTCCTGTCTGGTTTTTCCTCTGTGATATTGTCTGTCTTGTGAACTTGTCATGTCCTGTTGCCTTGAGGTTTTGTATATAAGGAGAGTGTTCCACAACAATATAACTCAGTCGTTTCCAATCTGCCTTTGATTTCACAACTCCTCTCTCGGCCCGTCACAATTACAAAGTCTGTTACAGACATGTTTTATATTTCTCGTATGAATAGTGAAATTTACTCGCGATGTTTTCTCATAACTATTTTGAGGAGAAAAATTATTGGGTTTTTAGATACAATAAGGATTCCATTTAATGTGTAACAATATGAAATGATGAGATTTTTAGAAAATGGTGGATTTAATAAGTGTAAAGTAATTAGAAAATATTAGAAAGAAACGTGAAGATGATGAATGGAGAAGTATTGATTTAAAAGCTCAATATAGAGACGACTGTAGAAATCTAACCGAGGCCCTTTGCGTCAACAGACGTGGGAGTAGATGATGATAACTTGTGAGAGCTATAAATAAAGAATTGGTAAAAGGCACAAGTTTCGAAAATTTAGCCAAAATTTTTAAATAATAACATTGCTTAAGCTAATCAACTTATAATACTCAGAAAATAACTAAGCTTGCTACGAGAAATGTCATTTAGAAAATTATCTTTTGACGTTTTTGAAACAGGATTGTTTTCTTGAGGGAGGGTAATAAACTAAAACAATCAATATTTCTTATAAATATATTCATTATTACTGAAGTGTATGGATATTCATTCATGAAAATATAAATCTTAAATGACATCTTCCTGGGTAACTGGATATCTACTTGAAATTGATAATTAAGATGGTTTTTGAATCCCAGACTCTATAATATATCATTCTTACTGAAATCTCCTACAAGATGCGCCTAATATCACTCACTCGCTGATGATGATATATCTTGAGATTGAATTGGGTCTTGGTGTAGACACCACACTGATTAATGATCATTTCCTCGATAACACACAGGTGTGCAGTTCTGCGTTACTTTGAATGTGTGTAGGTGTGTATGATCTGAGAGAGAGAGAGAGAGAGAGAGAGAGAGAGAGAGAGAGAGAGAGAGAGAGAGAGAGAGAGAGAGAGAGAGTTAACTGAAAGTGCTTGTATTTTGTAGTATAATGATCATCCGACATATATATATATATATATATATATATATATATATATATATATATATATATATATATATATATATATATATATATATATATATATATATATATATATATATATATATATATATATATATATATATATATATATATATATATATATATATATATATATATATATATATATATATATATATATATATATTTATATATATTATATGTATCTATATATATATATATATATATATATATATATATATATATATATATATATATATATATAAACATATATATATATATATATATATATATATATATATATATATATATATATATATATATATATATATATATATATATATATATATATATATATATATATATATATATATATATATATATATATATATATATATATATATACATATGTAGATGCTTTTAAAGGCTTTAAAGGTTTAAAACCAGCTCATGAATGGAAGAGGCAAGCAGGATAATTCCCTAGAGACTGACCATGTATACATATGAGCAGCGTCCAAGAACCCTCTTCACCCAAGCTAGGACCAAGGGGGACCATTCTGCTATATATATATATATATATATATATATATATATATATATATATATATATATATATATATATATATATATATATATATATATATGTTTATGTGTGTATATATGTGCATATATGCACACATATGTGTATATATATATATATATATATATATATATATATATATATATATATATATATATATATATATATATATATGTATATATATATATATATGTGTGTGTGTGTGTGTGTGTGTGTGTGTGTGTGTGTGTGAATAACATTCGCTAAGATTTTTTTTCACACCTGTATGAACACTTTATCTTTAACATTAGGTGAAAAGTAATCTTATAATATTTCTATTTAAAGATTGTGCATTAGGATAAATCATAGCTTAGTATGTTAGTTTTGTCTAATGGAAATTATAGGGCTGGGAATTCAAAGAACGTATCTAATTTGACATTACAATAGAGAGAGTTTTCATTATTTGCTGCAAATATATAATTCTTTGTATGATTATTCAAAAGGTAAACATGACATAGAATTTGTATTTCAATGGTTATTTAGGAATAATTGATATGTTAGCCAATAAATCATTCATTCTTAATTCAAAAGGATTTCCTTATTGGTTTATATATATTTTTGCATCATACACGTTTCTTTTATATTACTACCAGCATGGATTAGTTTTATCTTCATTACTGACTTCCATATTACATTGTTGGCCTGGAGAATGAAGCATATTTTTATAAAAACAAATGTAATTAAAAGCCAGATTAATAGCCAATAGGGTCTCTATATGATGGTGAATGCTACTAAAACCAAGACATTATTTTTGCGCATATCTTCTCAATCTTCATCCCTTCTTGGCATTAGTAACACAGTGTAGTTTTATTTTCAAAATTTATACCATTGAAATATAAATTGCACTTCTAAGCATTAGATTCCAAAATGTTTAATTGTTTACTAGTGACCAGAATTATCTAGAGTTAGTCATACAATATTAAAATAAAAATAAAAAAAAAAACCGTAATTTTAATCGGAAATTCTCCGTAAAAATATACTGTTCTCAGCCGTATTTCAGTAAAATACAGGCGATCGTAATTTTACCTTACTTTGTTATCTTTTATGAGTTGGTGACAATAATATCACTCCTTTACTTCAATATATCTGTTTTTAAAACGGTGAAAATCCTGGAATAAATCTTACCAGGCATTTGCTGCTTTTTCGGCAAATTTCTTCGGTGGAGTTCATATATATCCAATGCTTATTAGTACATTTACATCTGGTCTTTCCTTTCACAACTTCTGTAGAACTATATCTTATATCTACCTCCAGGGATAACAATAATCTATGAACATTTGGATGGATTTATAAAGTTACTAGTGTCATTTGAAAACCATTCGAGTTGATAAAATAAAAGGAGACCTATGTAAATGCAAGAGGGATATTTAAACCAAATCATTATTAGACGTATAACCGTATATTTCCCTCCAGTTCACTGTAGTTCCACATAACCAAAACCCATTAACTGTAGCTCCATGAAGCATTAGAATTTGTTTAATAATTCAAATGTGTCGTGAAAAAAGGAAATGTAATAACTGGATTTTTATCAGCACGAATAATTCTACATCCTTGACGCAAGTAGCGTATATTTCAGAGTAGTTCCACTCATATTTAACTCTTGAAATAATATATTTGGTAGAGGAACCAGGGAGAACTAAAATAAAAATTAAATGACAAATATATTCATGAATACAAAAGTCGTACCTCTGGCTTAGAAAATTTGTATGTATATTCCTGGGAATATTTCCGATTTTTGAGTTTATTGAGACAAATTTTTCTTAACAATGTATTTAAAATACAACCCAAAATCTTAATTGATAATTTGAATGTTCGAATGGAATACATCATATGAGGGGGGACACCAATATTAATTGGCAATATTATATGCATAGAATGTCAGCTATGGCAGGATCATCCAGAGATGCTATATAATAAAGAATAATTCTTATAAAGTCCATTTGAAGTGTTCTACCAAATAACTTTCATTTTCTACCTTGTTTTCTCACAAATAAAATTGTAATTATATTATGTATATAAATTAGAATAAATATATTCTTAATCTAATTTCACTATAATTGATATCATGTATTCTAAAAAAAATTACAGTTTGCATCTTTATTGTTTTTATCATTAATTGCTAACAACCCAAGCTGGAAAAGTAGGATGCTGTAAGCCCAGGGGCCCCAGCAGGGAAAATAGCCGAGTGAGGAAAGAAAACAAGGTTAGATAAAAATATCTTAAAGACAGTAACAACATTAAAATAAATATTTCCTATATAAACTATAAATACTTTAGCAAAATAAGAGGAAGAGAAATTAGATAGAATAGTGTGCCCGAGTGTACCCTCGAGCAAGAGAGCTCTAGAAATATAAGATTAAACCATCATTAATGCGCTATACCTCAAGTAAAGTGATGAATTTTGCATTCTTTATATTTTTTAATTAGGAGGAATTTTTTGTTTGTATATCAAGCGAATTGAACCCATCCCCGCAGTGATAACAAAAAAGGTGAAATGAAGCAATTAAGAGGCGTAATTGGACGAGAGCCATTGTTTCTTCCTCACTTGGGAAGAAGCAGAAAATGTCTTGTCGTCACCAGCTCTTAATGACTCATTAAACGACAAGAGCGAATTTTCCCTCACCACAGGGAAAATCGCTTCTCTTGTTTTTTTTTTTTTTTTTTTTTTTTTTTTTTCTTCCGAGTGAAATTCATCCCCTCCTTTGAGTCCTAAATTTTCTTTATATTGTACAGCTTGGGGAGGGGCGTCAAATGTTTGTTTAAATTATTTTCGGATTCAACGCTAATCATATTTAGGGGATGGTGTCCTATTGTTTCCTATTTTACAAGTTTACATTACTGTGTTGCAAATTAAACTTTTAATTGATGCAAGAGTTTTATTATTATTATTATCATTATT
>NC_090739.1:103528772-103538772 GCF_036898095.1 Palaemon carinicauda | reverse complement strand
TATATATATATATATATATATATATATATATATATATATATATATATATATGTGTGTGTGTGTGTGTGTGTGTGTGTGTGTGTGTGTGAGTGTGTATACAGTATATATCCATAATTCATGACAATTGAATAAGCATATTTAATATTTCATTTTAGATTAGAAGATTACATCTGATAATCTAGTTTTAAAGTTTTCAAGAAAGATTTATTCGTGTTTATATTCTTAGGGGAATCTCTGCCTAAATATAATCATATTTTTGCACACTGAAGAAATACCCTTTTATGTATTTCTTGAAAATATGATATGATTTACTTCAGTTATTTTGCACATTGGTAACTGTAAAATTTTTATTTGTTTAAAAGGATATATGTTGCCTACCAAGCAATATGCTTGTAAAGTCGCCACAAAAGACAAAAAGAAGACAAATTCGTAATGATTATTAGATGAATAACAACCATAATAGTAATAACTAGAACGGGTACTCGGTAGCGCACATACCTTTTCCACTATCATGTTGTATATCACAATATCGACAATTGAATTATACACATTTAGCACTAGTTTCATGCAAATCGGATAGAAATTGGTCACGATAGGGCCAAAACACGATTTTGACCTTTTTGGGATCTTTCCCTTGACTTTTGACAAAATCACTCCCAAAATCTGGTCAAATTGTCCATGGATCATGGTCAATCATTCCACCAAATTTCATGAGATTCGGTTAAATAGTTTTCGAGTTATGCGAATCACAAACACACAGACAGACATACAAACAAATAAATACACACCTATCAAAACATCATCTTCGCTGCATCGAAGTTGGCGAAGGTAACAATAATTTTTAGGGATGGGCCAACAATATCTACCGGTAGACGGTAGAAGAAGTATTATATACAGCAAAACTAGTGTACGTGACCCGTTAAAAATGACGGCAAATATTTAGATAGATATGCACACATTGTCACACAAAAACAAAGAATCCCATCCTCTGCCCCTCTCCTGACTACAACACCCTCTCACCAAGGTATGACTAATCTCTCTCCTCGCAATCCGAGGGACGGGGAGAGACACTTGCACTTTATTATATGGGGCAGATTTTGAGGCGGAAATACTTTCGTATGACTAAAACCTATGATATATTAACTTTGATAATATTACTATAAATTGTTGGTTAAAACTGTATTTTGGAATGAAATGCCTGTCGATGTTTACAATTCGTGCGACATTTATTTTCCATTTTGTTATAATTTTTTTCCTTTAAGTTCTGAAATTAGAACTATACTAATTTTCAGTAAACTAATATCAGAAAGGAAAGAAGCTTAATGGACTATCAGATTTATTTAGCTAATATTACTTTTTTTTTTTAATTTCATAGAAAAAACAGTCAAGAATATAGATTAGAACCTATACCAAAAGGAACACCATCATAAATGCAAGTCAGAAGCAATTATTTCCATATCATTCTTATTCTAAGCGCATTCCCTAACCCTAATGGCATGTCGCTTCTTCATTAATGATAAAGAAATTGGAGAAAAGCGCGTTTCTTGAGGCACAGATAATGATCAAATGTAATGGAAGACGTAACAAATGCATTCTCTTCAACCCGTTTATTTAGACCAAAATGCCAAGACACAAAACCAAGAGATTGTTTTTTAATCTAAACCAAATGTGATCATTTGGAAGGCGTGGATGGTTTTGTGCAACTAATGTTGCAAATGTCATCTGACAAAATTTGCCATATTTAATAGAACTAATTGTAACAAAACCACATAACGCTGATATAAAAAAAAATTCAATTCCCTTCTCTGTAAAGATATTTGGTGTATTCTGATATTCTATGCTTTTGACGAAATATTTTTCCCCTATACGAATGTAATCGATACCATTGATAAATGAAATTATGATATAATAGGTTTGGAAAGTTTATAGATGAGTGATCTATATAGAAAACATAACGATATTGGTAAATATGCGCTTATGATAAAGTGTCCAGTATCTTGATTGTAAGGTTCTTAACCTCACGTAATAAGCGACTACTCGGATTATTACATTATACATCATGAATAATTTGTTTTATAAACAACAGGTTATTGATTTATTTATGAGTTTATTTTTTTATGAATTCTAGTCTTGCACCATTTAGTTCTTCCATTCAAATAAACAAAGAGAGAAAAAAATACGTAAAATGTATTGAAATAATCAGATAGGAATTAAGAAATTTTGATAAAGCATTTCTGGCGAAACATAAAATGAATTCATCAGAACAAAAAGCAAATACTCCAATGTGTGAAAGAGACTCAAAGGAAAGTTGCAGAGCAAAGTAAAACGGTGTGAAGCTTGGCTGCAGAAACATACGGGTACAGTTTTATTTCCAGTTCTGATGATCCATTTTATATGGACTAGTGCACCCGAGCCGTCAAAAAATGAAGTCTATATATTTTCAAATATATGTATACACACACGCGTAAATACACACAAATTCAACGAAGATGGAATATCTTATTCCATCTTAGATTCAACCATCTGGTTCGACAATTTGTGGAAGAGTGTGGTTTTCGAGTGTACCTCTCGCGGTAATCCCCTCACCAACGTAGACTACTTCCTCTCCCTCTCCCTCCTGAACGTGACAGGAAAGAAATACACACAGTATATATATATATATATATATATATATATATATATATATATATATATATATATATATATATATATATATATATATATCACAAGCACACGTGATTTCAATCAATTTAGATATCATCCACGAATGGCATTCAATACCGAATTCTATCTTGGGAATATATATCCACCTGGAATTCATTTTATGGTAACAGCTTCTGGCCGGGTAGAGATTCGAACCCCCACCTGTTTGGCTGGAAACTATGCCTGCAGAGACCTTATCGACTGAGCTAAGATAGCTCAGTCGGTAAGGTCTCTGCAGGCAACCCCCACCTGTTTGGCTGGAAACTATGTCTGCAGAGACCTTACCGACTGAGCTAAGATAGCTCAGTCGGTATGGTGTCTGCAGGCATAGTTTCCAGCCAAACAGGTGGGGGTTCGAATCTCTACCCGGCCAGAAGCTGTTACCATAAAATGAATTCCAGGTGGATATATATTCCCAAGATAGAATTCGGTATTAAATGCCATTCGTGGATGATATTTACATATATATATATATATATATATATATATATATATATATATATATATATATATATATATATATGTGTGTGTGTGTGTATATATATATATATATATATATATATATATATATATATATATATATATATATATATATATATATATATATATATATATCCGGAAACATGCTCTATATTATATAGGGGAGAGTGCTTGTTATATGCACAATTCAATTAAAAGATACATATATTATAGATAGCTGGGTAGATATGTAGAACGTTCTATTTCCTAACATCTATATGCTTAACCTTTGCTATATAGATTACTTTATCCAGTAACACGTTATTAATGAAATGGAATATACAGTATATCTGAAACGGAAATTTAGTAAAAAGACAAGGAAGTCGTCGTTAGTAAAGAAAATGAAGGTGATAAAGACAATGTAATATTCAAACTTTAACATAAAAAGCGTTAAGATAATCGAAGTGTTTGCCGATTGTTTAATTACACCGCATACATTTCTGTTTTAGTTATCATATATGAAATAAAGGAGAAAATGTATCAGTAAAAAAAAAAGCTAAAACATTAAATACATCAGGGAAAAATAGAACAATTTCGCATATTTTTTTCGGCACTCAGATGAACATATTTTATATCTTAACTTTATTTCTATTGTGTAATCAGCGTTATCAAATTTAAGGAAATATATTGGTAATGAACAAAAACGTTTATGTATTTTCTTTAATCGTGTTTGTAATGCATGTTAATCATATATTCTTTTTCTTCATAAAATAAAAGCTTTTAAATCATCAACTCATGAATGATATTAATATGTGAGCTTTCTCCTCGTTATACAAAAAAATTCACTAATGAAAATTATATTAAAAACTAACAATTCCTATTGACTGCGTAAAAAAAAAAAAAAAAAAAAAGACGAAAAGATCAAGATCTCTATTGGCGGATGAAATGGTTCACCATTAACGCACATGTTGGACTGATTCTTCTTATCACACAGATTTATAATGACCTTAATTTTTACCCGAAGGAAAGAGACACATTTTCACTCTGCTTCTCTTTCAGCAAAAATCAGGAATTTGTCTTTAGGGTAAATTGAAATTCCGTATAAAGATGTCTTTTATAAAAGAACTTTTAGTATTTATGAAAAACTCTGCGCATGGAATATGATAAAAATCCGATTAACTGGAAATATCAAATCACTAAGATATGAAAAATTCCCATAAAACGCCAGATTTAAATTACTTATTCCTGGTACAAAAATTTCCTCACTTTGACGAGACAGAGCAAATTATTTTCTAAACATTTGAAGATTCTGAATTTGATTTATTGAAAAAGTATTACAAAATAGTACACACCAACTACTTTCTCATTTATTCGAAACGAGAGTTTGTATAATTATTATTATTATTATTATTATTATTATTATTATTATTATTGTTATTATTATTATTATTATTATTATTATTATTATTATTATTATTATTATTATTATCAGAGGAAAATTATATATATATATATATATATATATATATATATATATATATATATATATATATATATATATATATATATATATATATATATATATATATATATGAATCTTGATTTTTATATTGATTTATTTCATATTTTCTGCTTTGTGCTTGCATTTGCTGCATCTCCAATATTCTGTAAAACTACAATAGCATTGACAAGAAGTATCTTAATATCGTTTACACTGAGGAACTCGTCATATCATCACACTGTTTAATGGTTGTAGATGAATTCTTAAGAAATTTATCATATCTAAAGATAAAAAAAAATATAAATTACTTTCACTAAATTACTCATCTGAAAAAAAATGCGTATTATGATTGACAAATTATTTTCTAACTTGCCATAAAATTCCTTCTCTATCTGTTTTTGTGTTTGTCTGTTAGTGTATGCTCTGTCTGTGTATAACTTACATTTTTTGTGTGAGACTCTCTCTCTCTCTCTCTCTCTCTCTCTCTCTCTCTCTCGTCCAACAACCAATGGGAAACTCCCAAAACAAGTTTAACTTCCAAAGTTGGGACTGCGCATTATATAAGGTGGTAAGACTTTCGACACCGGATGTGAGAAAAGTCTTTTATTAGTTGGATATTTTAAGGCTAACAACGTCGTTTCTCTTAAAATAAAAGCCATTTTGTATGTCATCAACTCATCCATTAAACGGAGAGTAATCGCCAACAACAAAACAAAGACATAAATAATTGTTGATGGCCCCATCGAGGGGATATTTTCGAAATAGCTTTGTTGTTGTGTGAAAAGTCTTCGCCCAGAGTTCATTTCATACAATTGGCCCTTATATTTAGAATAAATTGTGAAAATATATTATTTAGGTTTTTTTATTGAAGGCAAAAAATGCATCTGAGTTGAAATATGTTTCATAGAAAAAGATTTTCTGAAAAAAAAAAAATCAATAAAACAAACAGTTTAGAGATTATGTTGTGATAAAAAAGGAGTAATGTAAAAGAGAAGCTGTACACAAGTTAATAAATTTTTCTACAATATTGTCGTGTCAATTTGACAGTTTATCCTCTATTCTATAGTCAAGGAGCTCTCTTCGTGCTCTCATATTCTCTGAATCTTTTCACCTCTGAGCCATTAGTAAAAGTTTGTCTTCTATTGGGAGCAAAGTTTTGGCCTTACCGGCCACCATTTTTTCTTTTGCCATAAAAATCTTATGGAAGACTATATGTCCTTTTATAGGTGCCGGTTTTCAACGATATGAGTTCTGATAGTGTCATAAAATGAACTGGAGATTGATATTAATCCAAAATAATATCACTTCTGCTCAAAACTTTGTTCTCCACCAAAACCCTAAAGAGAGAAAAACGCCAAGACTAAGGTTAAGGGCGTAGCCTTGTGACATTATAATGCTAATGAAAAATTCGACAGACTTTATGAGTTTGGTGTGCACGGCCATGGGCCTCCATAAAGCTTGAAATGTCAGTTGTCTCAATGGATGACTGTTTGGGAATTATAATAAAGCGCAATATTACGTTTCGTGAGGTCTGTTATGTGTCATAAGAATAACACTAAAACAAATGAAGTTTTATAATTTATCATTCATATCTTTCTTTTATTAACTCACTTTATACTATTTTTATCCATATACATTTTCCTGCTTTTTTTCCTAATCTTCTTTTAAAAAAGAACATTCCATATAATGTACAGCATTAATGATAATACTAATTATGAAATTATAAGAATAATGATAATAATAATAATTTCCAGTCAGGCAACCACAACCCTTTCCATATACAGTAGCTTAGCATTCCTCGTCGACTTCAGCGTCAGAGCACCCAATGCTAATTCTCTAAACATATCGTTATAGAGAAAGAGAACTTCACTTCTAATCATAATCAGAAATCCAAAAGATTGATTCGATATTTCCATGTAATGTTCGCATGTTTGTTCGCTCGTTTAAGAACGCCTTGCCTATACCAAGAAACGGGCTCTTGCACTAGGCAGCCCGTAACAGAGAAATCTATTTATGCGTTCTTGCTCCGATAATTATCTGGTCCACATATGCAAAAGACCTTGCACGACACTGGTAATTCCATTTTGCAATCTTGTCGTCTATAACCTGCAAGTAGGAATTCATCTGGAAGTCATCTGATTAATCATGCCAATTATTCGGTGTCATTATTGAATTAGCAAATTCCTTTCTCCTAAAGACGTCTTTTTTTTGTGAATATTGAAATGTTTCCACCGCATCTAATTGAGTTCGATTTGGACTCATTAGGGAAAGAATGAATCAAATTACACGAGCGAACTGAAAGGTGACTTAACTCTCTCTCTCTCTCTCTCTCTCTCTCTCTCTCTCTCTCTCTCTCTCTCTCTCTCTCTCTCTCCAGGGAGTTGGAATAATATAGGAACAGAAGCGAGTTACATGACTGGGGTGGGTGGGATTTATGAACTTTTCCAACTTGATATGCTGTCTCCGGGTTTAGTGGATTTGGCTAAATTTGTCTATTGCTTTATACCTCTGCACATTCTATCCCATACCTTCATCTCTCACTATGTTACTGTACATCACATACTACGTATAGACGTATATAATAGCAAAGTCCAGGAAGATCAGAATGTAAAGGATGGTCAGAATTATGAAATATCTCATTAAAATGTACAAATAAGTAAATGAAAGATGGTGCCAGAGGTTGATATTCAGATCAAGAGTAAGGAATTTAATAAACCGTAAGTTTTGTCCAACAAAAATAAAATGAGAGTTAGCAGCTGAAGACCAAACAGAGGAACAATGGTCAAAACAAGGCAGAATGAAAACATTTCCACCGGCTAGTCTTTCTCAATAAGCCAATTCTCTCGTCGAATTGAAGAAGAAACGGACTGAATGTATTTTTAAAACGTAAATATGTAATAAAGAATCGTAGCAAGAATTTCAAATACGTTGTATGTAGTTAGAGAGACATTGTTAATGTAGAGATTTAGTTACTGAGGAGTTACTGTCCTCACCCTACTTGCAATCATATTTTGAGTTTTGTTAAGGTTCAACTTCATCCTCCATAATAGCGTGAACTATAAAAAAAGACCAAATTCTTGCTAAGTTTTTTCCCCTGTTTTATCCGAGGGTGACATGTCCTATACAATGGAAAAAAGGAAAGTCAATATAAAAGAATAATAGCCACCTTTTTTTTCTTTTGTCTCCCGTTCGAAATCGAAAAGGGATTTGGTCTGTGACTGAAACGATCCATTGTGGGGCTCTTGCTATGCATACGTAAAGAATCGACGACGACGACAACGACGATAGGGATAGGGAAGTGGGGAATAGGGGAGAAGGATAAGGATGAGAACCCCTGGATACAATCCAGTTTATAGCTCGAAGGCAGGTACTCGGGATGGGAGAGAGTAAGAAAAAAGTGGGAAAAAGAAGTATAGGAGGAGAGTAAAAGAGAGGGGCAGACCCTCTTGCAATGGTAGGTAGAATAAAGTAGAGTGGATAGAAGAGGAGAGGAAATTTTTTTTTTTTTTTTTTTTTTTTTTTTTGAAAGGTTTTTTGGTTCATGCATCTAGCCCTGCTGCAGTAAGAATGTTAAATGTTAGATGGCCCCCTTCGAAGGCAAAAATGATATGATGGCAAAGAATCGACGAAAATACTCAGTTTTGTCCTTGATCTTTTTAACGTAAAAATATACGAATATTTTCTCTCTTACTCCCCATCATAGATATCTTTCCATAGAGAAAATAATTCTTCCTCTTCTTGATGCAACTAAAAGTGCTGGAAAAGTTATTGCTGCAATCTCTCTCTCTCTCTCTCTCTCTCTCTCTCTCTCTCTCTCTCTCTCTCTCTCTCTCTCTCTCTCTCTCTCTCATCTATTCTTATAATTCTACTATACTTGACTAGTTGAATTGCTATTCGTATGCCTTCTATGTGAAATGGCATCATGGTATAAATATAATAAGTTTATTAGGGATTTGAATTCCAGTCTGCAAATATTAGTTGTTTTCATAAAAAAAACCAAGTGATACATGAAATTCTTGTTCAATGTATATATATATATATATATATATATATATATATATATATATATATATATATATATATATATATACATATATATATATATATATATATATATATATATATATATATATATATATATATACTGTATATTTATGCATATATATATGTAACTTACTTATAACTGTAATCGAACAGTTTAACATGTTTTTTTCAAAAAGGCCCATAAAAGAAACACAGGAAATATGAATAAATCACACTATATTTCGGTCAATAAACATCGACCCTCTTCATTTTTACTTTACATCCCGAAGAGGGTCGATGTTTATTGACCGAAATATAGTGTGATTTATTCATATTTCCTGTGTTTCCTTTATGGCCCTTTTTGAAAAAAAATTATATATATAAATGTGAATATAGTGTATATATACATACAGTACATACATATGCACACACACGCACACACTTATTTATATATATATATATATATATATATATATATATATATATATATATATATATATATATATATATTTGTGTGTGCATATAAATATATATATTTATATATATATATATATATATATATATATATATATATATATATATATATATATATATATATATATATACAGTATATCATTTTTTACCTTATTAGTCCCATTATAGCAGGGTTGGCCGCTTTAGTCAAGTTTTTCATCTATTTTTATTCGTTGCATCTTCTTTCCACAGTCTCAACTCACCCACATCCCTCCCCCCCCCCCCCCCCCCCCCCCACATCTGATTGGCTGTCGTCTTTAACTCTTCCTCCCCATAGTGTCTCCTGCGAATTATTCTGGCCTTTTCTTTCACATTGCATATTATACCACACATTCTTCTTATATATTGACGGGCCCTTCTTTCCAAGAGTGATATTCCAGTAATCCATCTTACCATACTCATCTCGGTTCTTTCAAACAGTCTATCCTTTTTCCTCCTAAAATGCCCAAGTTTCTACCCTATATGACAGCAGGGGCGGGGTGACGGTCTTATAGATCTTCATTTTGAGACCTGATGGTTTTTTTTTAATCTAAAACAATTCAAGTTACCTCTCTCAAATTTCGTCATGCTTATTTCACTCTCTGACTCACTGCTTTCTCATGACCACCTTCCTCTGTTGTTATTTTTCTATCCTAAGTAGTTGAACTCATTGTTTGTTTTACCATACCATCTTTCCCTTGATTGTTTACTTCTCCACGGCCTTCTCTACCACTAATCATTTCCTCTGTCTTTCGGATGTTCCCTTCAATCCTTTCCTGTCAATGGATCCTTCTGCGCTAAAAACCTATCTTTTATTTCTTA
>NC_090739.1:103518772-103521272 GCF_036898095.1 Palaemon carinicauda | reverse complement strand
AGATTGATCACCGAAAATCTTGAAAGACTTTCTCAATAAGCCTATTTTTTGTGAAATTGAAGAAGACACAGACCTTATATGTTTCTCAAAAGTAAATTTACTGTCGAGAATCACACCTAAAATTTTGAAAGAGTCATACATATTTAAAGAAACATTATCAATACTGAGATCCGGATGTTGAGGAACCACCGTCCTTGACCTACTTACAATCATACTTTGAGTTTTGTTAGGATTCAACTTCATACCCCATAATTTGCACCATGCACTAATTCTAGCTAAATCTCTATTAAGGGATTCACCAACCCTAGATCTACATTCAGGGGATGGAATTGATGCAAAGAGAGTAGCATCATCTGCATATGCAACAAGCTTGTTTTCTAGGCCAAACCACATGTCATGTGTATATAGTATGAAAAGTAATGGGCCAAGAACACTACCCTGTGGAACACCGGATATCACATTCCTATAATCACTATGGTGCCCATCAACAACAACTCTTTGAGATCTATTACTTAAAAAATCAATAATAATGCTAAGAAACGACCCACCCACTCCCAACTGTTTCAGTTTGAAAACAAGGGCCTCATGATTAACACGGTCAAAGGCAGCACTAAAATCAAGGCCAATCATACGAACTTCCCGACCACAATCAAGGGATTTCTGTACAGCATTGGAGATTGTAAGAAGGGCATCACATGCTCCAAGGCCTTTACGAAAACCAAATTGCAAACTAGGGAAGAGATGATTACCTTCAGCAAACCTATTAAGACGTTTTGCCAGAAGACGTTCAAAAACTTTAGATAATATGGGAGTTATGGAAATTGGGCGGTAATCAGTGGGATTTGAGCTACCACAAACACATTTACATAGAGGAGTAACATTACCAATTCTCCAACTAGTGCTAAAAGCTCCTCTTCTTGCTAACTTGCGCAAAATAACAGATAACTTTGGAGCTAAGAAATCTGCTGTCTTTATAAAAAACAAAGGAAAAATACCATTTGGGTCTACACCTCCATAAGCATCAAGGTCCATCAACAGAGCTTTAATCTCACGAGATCGAAAAGCTAAACTAGTTAGTTTAGCCTCAGGAAAACAGGAATGAGGAAGTTCAAGTTTTTCATTACTCTGTTTACTGTCAAAAACATCAGCCAAAAGGGTTGCCTTTTCCTTTGGACAGTGAGTGACTGAGCCATCTGGTTTAAGTAAAGGAGGAACTGTTGCATCTACACCAAAGAGTGCAGATTTAAGGGTAGACCACCATTTATGTTCCTGAGTTGTACCAGAAAGGGTTTCTTTTATGGTTAAATTGTACTCCTTTTCAGTTGAGGCATAAACTCTCTGAGCAAAAGCTCGAAGCTGAGTATAGTTGTTCCAGGTCAAATCTGATCTGTTACCCTTCCAAAGTTGATAGGCCTCCTGCTTCTCCAAAAAAGCACGTCTACAATCATCATTGAACCACGGTTTGTCCTTCACTCGGTACCTTAGCACACGAGAAGGGATACGCCTATCAATTATGTTGACTAAATTCTCATTCAAAGGGACAACAGGATCTACACTATTATATAATTGTGACCAATTCAAGAACAAAAGATCATGTAAAATCCCATTCCAGTCTGCTTGGGATTTCATATAAATTTTACAAGAATATGATATATCAGGGACAGGCTGCTCAGTCTTCACTAATAATGAAATCAAGGCATGATCAGATGTCCCGACTGGAGAACCAACCTTACCAGTTATAACGCCAGGGGAGTCAGTGTATACAAGGTCCAAGCAATTACCAGACCTGTGAGTAGCTTCATTTATGATTTGCTCACAGCCTGATTCAGAGGCAAAGTCTAAAGCTCTTAAGCCATGGCGATCGGTAGGAGAGATAGAACTTAACCACTCCCTATGGTGAGCATTAAAATCACCAACAAAGACAAAAGAAGCCTTTCTATCATCTTCTTGTATCTTAGCCATAATGGTAAGAAGACAATCGAAGATAGAATCATCCATGTCTGGATTCCGGTAGATCGAACATAAATAAAAGTTGTTATGCCTGCCACAAACTTTTATTACCTGAATCTCATGACATCCACATTGATAGCAGGACTTATGAGAAGCAGGGTACTCGGTCCTAATATACACCGCCATTCCCCTGGCCCTAGGGATGGCATCACGTTTCAACATTATTGGCTTCTTAAAACCAGTTATAAGGAGCTCAGATGAGTGCCTCATATTAGAAACCAAAGTTTCTGAGCACAAAAGAATATCATACTGTCTGGACGCAACTGTAAGGTCTTGGATATTTACATGAAGACCACGAATATTGCAATACAGAAGACGACATTGACGAAATCTAGGACGTACTGGTCCCGGATTTCGCTCAATGTCTCCAGACAGCATAAGAATTAATAGAAATAAAAAAGAGACAGCATACTTAAAAACTAGATTAACAAGAATTATAACAAAAACAATACGTACAGAATTATAAACAAAGTGATTGATGATACCCATA
>NC_090739.1:103481272-103496272 GCF_036898095.1 Palaemon carinicauda | reverse complement strand
GCGACTTTGGAAGATAACCAAAATACATCGTCTAAATGGAATCAACGACAAGTGGATTCAGGAAGGCAGTTATGAAAAGCTAAACAAGAATCTTCAAGACTAATAATGGATTTATTTGAAGGGATTCGGACAGAAAATATAGGAAGAAGAGGGAGACAGGAAGGAGAACGGGAGAGAAGAAATAAAGAATCCGAAAAGGAGAAATAGTTATTATTTGTTGATCATTTTACGATTGTGCGGATTTGAAATGAGAAAGTAAAGTCCATAATGTTGAAGATCCAAAAATAAAGATTATGCAGAATAAGGCAGAAACTACACAGAAGTAGAAAATATTGAAGGACCACAGAAAGCTCAAATTCTTCAATCTGAAGTAATTTTTTTTTCCTCTAAAAGGAAGAACTTCTAAGGAGAGACACTACAATTGTACGTCTTCCTGTTAGCACGTGTTTATAAGAAAAATAATTATCTAGGACCGACGAACGAACGGGTTTGGGATCGGAGATTTTTGTTTTACTGCGCCCAGGATTTGAACTTCGGGCTCCAGCTTCGATCGTCATTTTGTGTCAGACTCACCATCATCTGTCTGTCATCAATGTTCGTGTCATCCAACACAAGTAGCAGCTTTTATAAGATACAACCAGCGCTCCGTTCCCCTTACGGGATGCTAACACAAGGGACCGTGGTCTGCCCTGTATATAGGCGGGTCAATCTAAATCATCATCATCAGGAGAGGCAATTTGAGACTCGAGACCTCTTACGGTCATTATAAAAAGGATATTTTAATTGCAAAGGGATCAATGGTTCAATTAGGTTCCGTCGTTATGAAACGACTTCAAGATGTTTGTCAAAAGAAATTCGGCCAAGAAGCGCAACGGCAGGAGGAGAGGAACTGGCCAAACGAATACTCTGAGGAAAGAGTTTGTTGCCCTTCATCGGGACCCCTAAAAGATTGATACACAATCGGGACGTCAAAACGAAAGTTAGCTTACGGGAAGACTAGGAACGGGGTACCTTCACACGCGCGCACACGTATATATATATATATATATATATATATATATATATATATATATATATATATATATATGTGTGTGTGTGTGTGTTTGTGTGTGTGTGTGTGCGTGTTTGTGTGTGTGTGTGTTTGTGTGTGTTTGCTCGGTATTATTTTCTTACCTGTTACTATGTTGCTAATTTCTATGATAAATTAAATTCATGGGGGAATAAAACATTATAGGGGAATTCGTATAATTACGTTTAGATATAGCTGACCATAACAGACAGTAAGTAGAGCATTGAGAAACTAGGTCTTCCTCATTCCTTTTTTCCTATGGAATTAAGACACTCTTCATGGATGTTGATGCTTAAGGAGGTGTAGACCCAGATGCTATTTTTCCTTCGTTTTTTTATAAAGACCACTGATTTCTTAGCTCTTAAGTTGTCTGCTATTTTCTACAAGTTATCAAATTATATATATATATATATATATATATATATATATATATATATATATATATATATATATATATATATATATATATATATATATATATATATATATATATATATATATATATATATATATATATATATATATCTGTCATGTAAAGGAAAATATTTCATACTGAATAAGGTGATATGTGTATTTGATCAAGTATTTTATGAGTTTTATTCTTTAGTTAAACGATAGAGAGACATTGAAATAAAGAGAGAGAGAGAGAGAGAGAGAGAGAGAGAGAGAGAGAGAGAGAGAGAGAGAGAGAGAAAAAAAAATAAAATCAGAGTGAGGTGGTAGTTGAGAGGCACTGTTGTTAAAAGTGCTGACATAAACGATAAATTGGCCAAAACAACGCAGATGGAATGCGTGATGGTTAGATTGCCGAGAAACAGGAAGTGACATATGTATGACGTTACCTTTACGTCAGAAGAAGGGACCAATAGAACACAAGAAGAGTCACATGACGTGACGCAATTACAACGCCCTTGTTCTGGGATACTTAAGCAACAAGCGCAGAGAAGAAGCAGCTCTTCCCTACAAGTAACCGCGATAGTCGGTAGTCCCGTCATGGGGGAGGCCTTGCCCCTGGTGCACAGTTGGCCGGCACTAACTAAACGTCAAGTTAACAAGATATTTTACAAAGACGGACAACGAAGGGACCGAGTTCCCTAACTGCCAACAAATTACCTTTCAACCGGGAGGTACGAGATTATCTTCGATGAAGGAGAAATTACCAAGAAGCGTGTCAGTGAGACGACACAGCTATGAAGAAGCGATCCCCAAAATCGCCCAAAATAAGATTCGCGGATTTTGCATCCAGAACGTTAAAGTGGTAGCAGAAATCTACGGTTGCAGCTTCCAATCTTCAAAAATTTATATTGTTCCAGTCTGTATTTAAACAAATTATTCCACGTAGAAGAATACTGTAAAACTAATGTACATCCAGTTCACGAAGTAAAGTTAAGGAACTATACGGCATTTTACCATCACCCACTTTCCTGAGGGTCTAGAATTAGATAATATTTTTGCACTGAAAGGATTGAAGAGATACATTTATTTAATTAAAATAATATTAAAGTGGTGCTTAATGAAAGAAAAAAGAAAATGCCCAACAAAGCATCACACACACACACACACATACATATATATATATATATATATATATATATATATATATATATATATATATATATATATATATATATATATATATATATATATATATATATATATATATATATATATATATATATATATATATATATATATATATATATATATATATATATATATTATAGTCACAAAAGGAGAACTGAGTATGTGTTTTCATTTTCCCTTTCGTGGCTTTAATACTTGAATATCTTATGCTCATCGCGTGTTAGCTTATGTGATTTCCACACACACACACACACGCACACACACATACACACACACGCATATATAACGGATTTTGAGCGAAGCGAAAAATCTATTTTTGGGTGAGATAGCCATGTCGTCCTGATGGAAGTTCCTATAGGGTAGCTTCCTAGGGTATATTACAACTACGGCGATATTCCCAGAGAATTTACCTTAAGGTACCAGAATTCTAACTCATGGAGCGAGTATCCCTCGTGAAAGGGATATCGCGACATATCAGAGGACGTATTCTAGACACGTCACATGGCAATCTACGACCTGAACAGAGATTCGTCTCGTAGGAGGGAGATTGACGAGATACGAATTCGGGAAAGAAAAAGGGGAGCCGCTCCCAAGGCTTCCCTATCCCCCGATTCGTATGCGTGCCTGGCGCCAATCCTGGCGCCATCTGTATTCCTTGTAGCGTACACGAGGTGCTACAGATACTGTATGTAGGGAGGGGTCCTACAGCCCTTTCTTAGAAAGGCAAGGGCGGGTCCATCAGGACGACATGGCTATCTCACCCAAAAATAGATTTTTCGCTTCGCTCAAAATCCGTTTTTTGGGCTCAAGCCATGTCGTCCTGATGGAAGTGTACCAGAGCATTACTGTATCTGTGGATTCTCAGAACGTGCCGTACTCCCCGGAGATATTTATTCCCGGTCGACTAGACCTAGAGACCTAAGATGTTACCGTTATACATCTTTTCAACTAACTATAAACTATGTTAGAGCTTCCTGCCCCCTACAGGGAAGAGTCCTACTAGACTCTGGAAAGTCTCAAAGAGTACATATATCTATGTATGAATACCAGGCCAGCTAATATAGTGGTCTCGCCCTATATTAAGTAAAGCATAGTTTGTATAGAACCACTGTGTCAATATATTGACCAGTAATCCGCACAATACTTGTATTGGACAAAGGTTTATATCCGCATAGGAAGAAACTAATAAAACCGCCCTCGTCCCTTTATGGGACGGAGTCCTCCCATTAGGGGACTTACATAAACCAATGCAACATAGCTTGCAAAACAGAACAATTCTATCAGAATTATCCCAGATAAGATACATAGAATTAAAATGCTCAATTATACCAATAAATTGACACAGGTGAAAGAGACGCAAGGTTCTCAAGAACAAGTTTATTGACAGATAATAAACAGACAGGTTAACAACGAATATATATATTTATATAAAAGAGGGTAACCCAAAACTTTAAGCATAAGTATGATAGTAAACAGAACTTGTTTATCTGAAAGAAAAACCATTAAACACCACTTTAATAAGATACCAAGGTATCAAGTCATAAAAAATCTGTATTACAAATCAATCACATTAGCGTTAGAAACGCTTGGCACACATGTCTGAACTTATGCAAGGTTCACCTTTGAAAGAAGGAACAGTCTATATGGGCACTTGGTGCCCTCATTTAGTTTGTAGTACAGTATGTACCTACACACTCACCCTGGACTTAATCGTCCCAATTAAGACCACTGTTCCTCGCAGAGTTAAACAGTAGGGTTAACTACACGACCCACTGCTACCACAGATCTCTTAAGTTCCTCTACTTGCTTCACATAGTGGCGAAAGAACACCCTGGAAGACTTCCAGCCCGTGTATGAACGGAGATGTTCAAAATCCATACAATTAAAGAAATTTAGGGATGAGGCAACTTTCCTCGGATCGTGACCTGCGGGTGTACTGTCAGGATCCGCTCTGCGAATAAAATATGTCATTTTCGCTCTGAGTTGATTCAGAGATAAATTTGAGCCTGATGTTTCTCCCCTGAATAGTTGACTACCCTTGAAGTCTGAAGTTCTACGAAGATAGACCTTTAGGCATTCTACTGCACATAGAGATGCATCTTCTTTCAGAGGGCAGATTCTCCAGGGACCCCACCTGTTGGTGGGTAACTCATTCTTGGCGAGAAACGTAGGATCCGGAAACAGGTTCAGCTCCCCCCCATCCAGGAACTGAACACGACCTGCCTCTCTCGAGAGGGCTACGATCTCACTAACCCTGGCCCCGGATGCGAGTGCAAATAGGAAAATAACTTTTTGCGTCAAATCCTTTAACGCACATTCTTCATTGCTCAACAAGGAGGCGAAATGAAGAACTTTGTCTAAAGACCATGAGATGGGCTTTGGAGGTGCTGAAGGTCTGAGCCTAGCGCAGGCTTTCGGAACTTTATTAAAGATCTCGTTACCTAGGTCGATCTGGAAGGCAAATAAAATGGGTCTCATCAAAGCCGATTTACACACTGAAATCGTGTTAGCTGCCAATCCTTGGCCATGGAGGTGGATGAAGAAAGATAAGCAGAAATCTGTTGAGATCTCCTGCGGATTCTTTGCCTTTACAAAGGCCACCCATTTCCTCCAAGATGACTCATATTGCCTTCTAGTCGATTTGCACTTGTATTCCTCTAGGAAGTCTATGCTGGCTTTCGAAATCCCGAAACGCTTTCTCACCGCTAGGGCGAGAAAATCATGAGCTGCAGGGTCTGGGTTTTCTGTAATGAAGCGCAGACAGTCGACTTCTGGACTCGCTGGGTCAGAACTGGATGTGGTAGCGGCACGAACTTCATCTGTAGTTCCAACGCCAAGGGGAACCACATACTGTTCGCCCACTTGTGGGCCACTATTGCCGCTACCCCCTTGAAGGATCTCAGTTTGTTGAGGACCCTCAACAGAAGGTTGTGAGGAGGGAACAGATAAATCCTGGACCATCTGTTCCAGTCGAGGGACATTGCGTCCACTGCTTCCGCTAAGGGGTCCTCGTACGGGGACACGTACAGGGGCAACTTCTTGTTGTCTTTCGTCGCAAAGAGGTCTATTTGCAGTTCTGGGACTTGATTCAGAATGAAGGAAAATGATCCTGCGTCTAAGGACCATTCCGACTCTATCGGTGTGAACCTGGATAGAGCGTCCGCTGTCACATTGCGGACTCCTTGAAGGTGAACTGCCGACAGGTACCACTTCTTCTTTTCCGCCAATCGGAAAATGGCTAACATCACTTGGTTGAGAGGTGGTGACCTCGACCCTTGTCGATTCAAGCATCTCACAACCACCTCGCTGTCCGTCACCAATCTTATGTGGATCGAGTGACGCGGGGAGACTTTCTTTAAGGTAAGAAGCACTGCTATAGCTTCTAGAAAGTTTATATGAAAGGTCCTGAATAGCTTGGACCAAGTCCCCTGGACTTTTTTCCGATGAGAGTGACCTCCCCATCCCTCCTTTGAGGCTTCTGAGTGAATCGTCATCGACGGGGGAGGTGGCTGAAGAAGAACAGACTTCTTTAGATGTCTGGCTTGGGACCAAGGTCTGAGAAGAGTACGTAGCCGAGGCGGCACTGGTCTTCTCAGGTCTCTTCGCGCATTTGATGCATACCTTCTCCAAACTCCGGTTGCATCCTTTAGCTGTGCTCTTAGCACTGGGTCTGTCACTGAAGCAAACTGGAGAGAGCCTAGTACCCTCTCCTGTTCGCGTCTTGATATCCTTTCGGAATCTAGAAGTCTCTTGACAGAGCCCGCTATCTCCTTCCTTTTCTTCATTGGGATGGAGAAACTGTGTGACAAAAGGTCCCAGTGGATTCCCAGCCACTGGAACTTTTGGGATGGAGAAAGTCGAGACTTTTTCTTGTTGATCTTGAAGCCTAGGTACTCTAGGAACTGGATCACCTGACTGGAAGCTTGCAAGCATTCGGTCTCGGATGCTGCCCACACCAGCCACTCGTCCAGGTAGGCTACTACCTGAATTCCCTTTAGGCGTAATTGTTTGAGAGCTGCGCTCGCAAGCTTCGTGAAAATCCTTGGGGCTATGTTTAGCCCGAATGGCATGGCTCTGAAGGCGTACAGTTTCCGTTGTAGCCTGAACCCTAGGTAGGGGGAGAGTCGACGGCTGATTGGAATGTGCCAATAGGCGTCTGACAAGTCTATAGAGACTGAGTATGCCCTCTTGGGCAGTAAGGTCCTCATGTGTTGCAGTGTTAGCATCTTGAATTTGCAATTCACTATGAACTTGTTGAGTGGTGACAAGTCCAGAATGACTCTGAGCTTTTCCGAGTCTTTCTTGGGAACACAAAACAGCCTCCCTTGGAATTTGATGGACTTCACCTTTCGGATCACATTTTTCTCCAACAGTTCTTGAACGTACTCCTCCAAAATGGGGGTGGAGTGTTGGAAAAACCGAAGGCATGGGGGTGGAGTGCTGTACCAGCTCCAACCCAGTCCATTCTTGAGTAGGCTTTGGGCCCAGGGATCGAAGGTCCAGCGATCCCAAAATTTCATCAGTCTCCCTCCTACCGGTATCATTTCACTTGGACTGCCGTCCTGAGGTCTTGCCTCCCTGACCACGACCACCTCTGAATCCCATTCCCCTTGAGGGGCGCCTAGACGAGCCTCTGGCTCCTCCTCTAGGTTTTGCACGAAAGGAAGAAGACTGTCCTTCGAACGTTGGGGCAAATGTGGTTGACTGACCTGGCACAGCCTGGGGTACCCACTGAAATGTGGTCGGGGTTTGTGCCACCATCTGGGGCACTGGAGGCAAAGGCAATTGCAGTTGCTGTTGCTGTCTATAAGGCTTGGCTGGCCGAAATGGTAGCCTAGTCTTCATATTCTTCCTCTTTGGTTGAGGACCCTCATCCGGGGAAGATTTTCTTTTGATAGACAGGCCCCACTTCTGGAGAAGGTTTCTATTCTCCACGGCGGCCTTATCAACAACCTCTTTGACCACATCGGTAGGGAAAAGGTCTTTTCCCCAAATGTTGGAGGAGATTAACTTCCTTGGCTCGTGTCTCACCGAAGCCCCGGTGAACACGAACTCCCTGCAAGCTCTCCTTGCCTTGACGAAGCTATAAAGGTCCTTCGTCACTGTGGCTAGGTGAGACTTAGCCACTACCATGAACATTTCATGGACCTTGGGGTCACTTGCCATCGTCTCGAGAGTAGTCTGATGAGACATTGAGGCAGCCAGTCTTTCTTTTGTCTCGAACTCTCTTCGTAAAAGAGATTCGGATAGCTTGGGGAGGTCCTCGCCGAATTGCCGTCCGGCAATATCAGCCTCCAACTTTCCCACTGAGAATGTCAGATGGACATCCTTCCAGTCTTTGTGGTCCATAGGTAGAGCCAGCGACAAGGGTTTACACTCCTCCAGGGAGGGGCAAGGCTTGCCGGCCTCGACTGCCTTTAGGACAGCCGCAAACCCTTTCTGTAAAAAGGGGAAGGCTCTATCAGGAGAGGACACAAACGAAGGGAGCTTATTGCTCAATGCAGCTACCTTCGAATTCGAGAAGCCCCTCTCTTTCATCGAGGATGAAAGTAGGGCTTGAGCCTTAGCGTGGTCCATAATAATGACCTCCTTCGGCTCTGTCTCCTCCCTTGAAGCTGGTTCTTTTCTCAGCCGGACATAGCAGTCCGGATATGATGCCTTGTTGGGCCAGAATTCTACCTCCTCTAGGGGAACTGAACCCAGCTTATCCGAGATGACGATCTTTCCAGTCGTCATCGGCATGTGCTCAGCATACCTCCATGGGTTAGCATCTGAGCATATGGGAAGGTCTTTCACACTGAGCCTTTTCCGGGGCCCATGTGATTCTGCCAGGGACTGCATACGCAGTTCCATTGCAGCCGCCTTCTCCTGATTCTCCTTCTGCATTTGTTGGATCATTCCAACAATCGAAGAGAGGGCCTGTCCCAGTTCTACCTCGTCGACCTCATCCTCTACGACATCCAGGGTTTGAACTTGATCCTGGCCTTCTGCCAGGAGGTCTTCTTCCAAACGTTCGTCCAGGTCAGACATCCTGTCACACAACTGGATGTCTTGCATCGCATCTGCGACTTCCTCATCCACCTGGACTTCATCTTGAGGGATCTCCTCTTGAGGCTGGGGAATCACTGCCTCAGCTGATGCCTGGGGAAAAAGATATGCCCTCATCTTTTCACTTGGAAGATAAGGGCCAGAGGTGTTCTTCTTGAAGCCCCTTACCCAAGTACGAAGCTTTTCCCTAGCTATATCCCTTGATTCCGCCGTTCTAGGGGAATCAAAAGCCTCAGTAATCAGGTTAGTGCATACAGTACATACCTGAGGGTCCCAATACTGGAGATCATCCTTGGAGACAGCGCATGCTGCGTGTCTCCTACAACACTCATGTCCGCAGAGGTTCTTGCTGCGGACATTGCAGAAAACATTTCCGCACTTCGGAGGGTCCTCCTGTAAAGAGAAGAAATTTCCATGAGTATCAAGTGAACTATGTATCACTGGATATGCATAGTATAGCATAACAATTCATAAAGGAAAGACACACACTTGTGTTTCCTTCACAACCCATTGTTGCAGCCTTCCAGATAATAAAATCAAAATGGTTTATCTCTACTAGAGTAACCAATGCAAGGTTTCCAGAGGAAACAGGTGGAGCTCACACCTAGGCAATGATTTTAAAATCCTGGATAATAGACGGGGAAGAACTCTGCTTCCTGTCTGAGGGCAACAGCAAAGGGCTGTGCAAGAAAACACAATATTGTTAGAAGATACAGTGCTGTACCTAAACTTTTACTATAGTTTTCTTCTTACTGTATATGCTATACAGAAGAATACTAGTACAGTATAGGAGGATGTGTGCCGGCCTGCCTTTGCCGGCCGGCACACACCACAATTAGCTTTAAAGTATACTACTTAACAGCTATAGGGCGGCAGCCCTCTGGTTCAAATGCCTGTGCCGGCGGCAGCAGCTGCCGGCCAGCAACAGCCAGTGTTGGCTGGCAATGAATGCCGGCCAGCAACTACACAAGGTAGTACCCAGCTGCCGGCCACACTCTTGGTGACCGGCAGACAAGGACTGACATAAGCCGGCCGGCAAAGGTACAAGACCGATGCCAGGCGGCAGCAAAAGAACCAGAAGACTACACCTGCCCGGCAGCCGGCCTCATAGGCCGGCAGCCGGGACAGGTACAGCACTAGAAGAAAATAGAATGGCTGCCGGGATAAGAGTGTACACAACCCCCCAAGCCCGGCAACCGAAAGAGTGCATATAAGGAAGGGGAGAAACTTAATTCAGGCTTCCTTGACCAATGCCGTCCGGCTCTGCCGGTAGGCATGGATGAGGGACCAAGAGAGGTCCGGGCAGCACTCGAAAACATAAGACCCTTGCCGTCCAGCATCTCTGCCGGCCGGCAATGGGCTTAGTCAATTCCACATCCCAACCTATACTAGGTCCAGAAGTAGAATGACATACAGTACAGTAATACCCCTGCCGGCCAGCTCTGCCGGCCGGCAAGGTACAGTACAGTAATGGCTAGGCCATTACGGAGATAGAGGGGGAAGGGACAAGAGGGTCCTGCCAACCTTGCTTTAGTGACAGATCACCCGCAGCCAAGAACTTTGTCTTAGCCTAAGGGAGATCTAAGGGAAAGGGCCAGCACAGTAGTATAATACCTGCCAGCTTCCAGAGCACCAAAGCAAGGAAGGCGTTGCTACTCCCAAGGGAAGATTTTATCCTCCCCAAGAACAGCAACAGGACTTAGTCTGGTCGATCACACAAGAAGGAATCATAACTTACAGAAGCCTTCGATAGTGACCTAAGGGAGCTAAGCTCCCTTTGTAAGTGTTAGGTCAGCGAGGGAGACTCTGCCCCAAGCCAGACAACACGGACCAGACTAAAAACTCTGTTGTTCTGTCCCTCTTTGAACCAGACTTTGCTGGAACAGGAAGGTACAGTAACACCCTAGTATAGTTTTATCGAAAATAAATTCGGAAAAAACCACTTAGGGATAAGCCTTCTCCGAAGAAAAGAAAGCAACCGGGGAGTATAAAAAAGTATACTAAGGCTCCATAAGCAATTAGCCTAGGCACCAAGAGAATCGATTACCTAATTCACCGAAACTCTCACGTATACAATCTTGGAAATATTCCACACAGTCTAAAATGTATAAAATATAGCCTAAAGCTTCAATAAAATTTTAATTACACTCGGAAAAACCAAAATCATGCATTAAGTACTAGGACCAAACGACTAGGCTACATGGCCTAGCGTAGGCCAGAATGGCGAATACTTCGCCAAATAATACTAAGCACGAAAGGAAATCCTATGTAAAGCTAAATAGCTAAAATTTATTAAGCAAAACAACCAGGAATGTCACTCTGACTAACTAATTTATACCTAGCGAGTGACAGTGTCCAGGACACCTCTGGTAGGCTACGGCTCTTGTATCAAAGATTAATCCTATTAATCACTCAAAATTTTACCAAGAGCCTACATTTATACATAACAGACACTATACTCAACTTATCCGAGGTCAACGAAGACGAAGAAGCCATGAAAAGTTGAATAAATCCAAGATTTGCGAGAAAAACAGGAAAAAACACCGAGTTGTTAAGCTACGCAAAAAGGAATACAGATGGCGCCAGGATTGGCGCCAGGCACGCATACGAATCGGGGGATAGGGAAGCCTTGGGAGCGGCTCCCCTTTTTCTTTCCCGAATTCGTATCTCGTCAATCTCCCTCCTACGAGACGAATCTCTGTTCAGGTCGTAGATTGCAATGTGACGTGTCTAGAATACGTCCTCTGATATGTCGCGATATCCCTTTCACGAGGGATACTCGCTCCAGGAGTTAGAATTCTGGTACCTTAAGGTAAATTCTCTGGGAATATCGCCGTAGTTGTAATATACCCTAGGAAGCTACCCTATAGGAACTTCCATCAGGACGACATGGCTTGAGCCCAAATATATATATATATATATATATATATATATATATATATATATATATATATATATATATATATATATATACAATGATAAATTTTCCACATTTACACATGTTTTTCATATTTATATAAGCCTTATATTATACTCCCTTAATATCTGGATTCTCTCTATACCTTGGGATCAGAGAACCAAGGGGAATCAACCCAAGAGATAATAGCTTCTGGTCGGCCGGGGAATCGAACCCTGGTCCGAGAAACTGGCACGAAAACTGGTATTTCACACACACACACACACACACACACACACACACACATATATATATATATATATATATATATATATATATATATATATATATATATAATGTGTGTGTGTTTTGTATTTACAGTGGATATTTGAGACGTCAAATGATAATAAAGAATTAAAATATGGCAACTTGATTTGTAACTTTTGTGTGCTTTTGCTAACAAAGACAGCCCTTTACTGTCTTTGGTTCGCTAAGGTTGGAGAATGCTCCGCCCATTTCGTAGTAGTAAGAAGAGCAACACCTTGTCTGTTTTGTCATGGGAACACTAGAGACATCTGACGAAAGATTTCCCCAGAGTGTCGGCGTTCTTTTGATTCTAACTGTACAAGGAAAGTCTATGGTTACAATTTCAGATTCTAAATTATAAGAAATGTATGATTTTACAGACAGATCATCCAAATAGGATAAGTCTTTGTGATTTTATTGGGAACTGCAATATTTCTTTATATTTAATACCATCCATTTTTGAAAATGGCAGCCATTTTAACATTTTAGTTAGGTAATGGGCTTTATATAAAGAGCAATCCACACGGAGTAAGTTTGATAATTTTGGTGCTTGTTTTAGGAAATGAAAGGCTATCATGAGATTTTGCTGTTAGCTTTTCCACTATATGTGGTTATATGAGGCTTTGTATATTTGTTTGTTTATTGTTCAAAATAATATTTTTTTGAACGGTAGGGTTGATACTTTTTAATTAATTCAACTCTTCAGCAGCAATTATTTATCTATGTATTTCTTGATATTTTTTTATTTACCCATGATATATGTATGACAGCATACAATTTCTTTCATCTCCATTTATCTTATTTCAATAAAGTCTATCGCATAGTCTCCAATTCTTTATATTACTTCTTATGTAAACCTGCGCAATTCTTTATTTTCAAATCACGAAGTAATCAGTTCTTTGAGAGTTTCAAACAACCAGTGTTTCTTGATGAACACTTCAGAAGTCTCAAAAGTCCGTAGTTTTCCACCTCTGGTGTTTACAAAGCAATTCCAGAGTTATCTCAAGATTCGCAACGGCTGGAAGGAGTCAATAGAATCTTTCCTCATTTTCTGGTAAAGATCAAAGGGATTTTGGTTTTGTGAAGAAGAAAAGCAATTTAATGACTTAAAAACTTCAAAAAAACACATAAGTGATATAGCCAGTATCATGATTTATAAATAGATAATATATTACTATATATTCAATTATTTTATATATCTAAGGTTGATGAATAGATAGTGTTTGTAAGTTAAATGGTTATATTCATAATTCTTAAAGGAAGGATACGAGCAAATAATTGCAAATGAATAGCATCGAAAACTACTTTGATATAAACTTTTTTTGTTATAATTTTGATGTTATTCATTTAATCTTTGCTGAAGGCAATATCACTAACGTTTTAGAAAGTCAGTTAAGACTAGGACCTGGATAAGAGCATAATAAAAAAATATTTTACATATATTTTTCAAAATGGAATAGTGTGTTGCTCATTGCACATTTATCAGAAATAAAATATTAGATAAACTGTAGGCTAATTCTTGAAACATATTGCCTTTATTTAATCCTATATAGGGGACTTGATGTCTCATATGCGATAGTATTTCAGTTTTGGTTTCGAGATGTTTTTTTTTTTCTGTTCACATAAATAAATGTTTCATCGACTAATAGAATTACTGAATTCCTCTATAAAAATCTATTACATAATGAATGACAACTTGACATTTCAGTTTAATCTTCAAATCAATATGCAGAGAGAGAGAGAGAGAGAGAGAAAGAGAGAGAGAGAGAGAGAGAGAGAGAGAGAGAGAGAGAGAGAGAGAGAGAGAGAGAGAGAGAGAGAGAGAGAGAGAGAGAAATATGTTGAAATTCTATAGAAAACAGATATTTTGCCGGTGAACATATAAAGCGCCCGGCTACGTTTCCGTAACTAAAGTAAAAACCCGATAGCTTTGACAATATTTTGTAAAAAATACAGCCTGTTTAAGGAAAGCTTTTGGAAAATCCACCATAAATATGGAAATGTCAGTAACAGAGCTTGGCTTAATATACACTTGAAAGAAATGCCACTATTACGGGTAGGTATTGTCCCTGTGTGGGGGAATAAGTTTGTTCTTCCCAACCAGATCATTCGACCAAATAAACTTGTAAATATTTACCCAAAAAGAATACGAGAGATATTTAGGGGAAGAAACTTTTAGTGGGAGAAAAGAAAGGTGATTTGTTTACTTCAATAACACAAATTCTCAGATAAATGGAAAACCTTTACCGGTTTTTATGAAACTTTGTTTTTTCTTTTGCGTTTTCCTTGACTTCATGTTAAAAGTTTTTTTTTATGCTAATTTTTACATCAATTAATTTGGCTGTAAGTACGTAATGTTGGAAAATAGTCTTTCTTTTAATAAATATCCTAAAAAAATATACTAAAAACATACTTTATACACACACACACACACACACACACACACACACACATATATATATATATATATATATATATATATATATATATATATATATATATATATATATATATATATATATATATATATATATACACACACAATTATATATAAATATATATATGTATATATATATATGAATATACATATGTATGTACATATATATATATATATATATATATATATATATATATATATATATATATATATATATATATATATATATATATACACACACATATATATATATATATATATATATATATATATATATATATATATATATATATATATATATATATATATATATATATATATATATATACTGTATATATATAAATACATATATATATATATATATATATATATATATATATATATATATATATATATATATATATATATATATACACACATTCATATAAGCCATATAATATACATTTAATATCTGGATTCTCTCTACCTCGGAATCAGAGACCCAATGGGGAATCAACTTGAAGATAATAGCTTCTGATCGCTCAGGGAATTTAACACGGGACCAATTCAACGGTCAGTCCAAAGTCTCCCATCATCACTATTCTACAGAGATGATGAAAATGGTAAAACCCCATACATGACCAAGATATGTCTGATGCCTTTGAACTGCAGTGGACTAGA
>NC_090739.1:103471257-103478272 GCF_036898095.1 Palaemon carinicauda | reverse complement strand
CTCCAAAAAAAAAAATGGGATATAACTTTACTTTTAACAAGTACTATTCTGATATTCACCTCTTACTTCGGTTCTTAGTCAGGGGATACAAGCAAGTTATTGAGTTAATTAATGGTGATCGAGATAATACACACTTTACAAAACTATATATCTTATTTAAAAAAAAACATTTCAAAATTAATACCAAAAATAAATCAATCGAAAGCTAAATCTAAACTAGACCTTAGACTAAGACAAAATGACACTTCAAAAATTAACCAATCACTTGTTTCACTAGAATTAATTTGACGCTTTATTACTATAGAAAATAAATCAGAGTTACAGTTGCATATACGTATCTGTTACTCTTGCGGCCTTTGGGCTCACAGAAGGTTACAGAATAGTTAAGAAAAAATAAATACGCTTCACTTTTCATCCAAATTTCACAGGGCCAGTCACAAATAATTTACTGTATAAAATGTACTTACAGTAACACAGTTCACTTTTTAAATTAAACAGACAATAGTATTACCAACGTTTGAACAACACTATACACTTTATACATTGGAGAGAAATCATTATTCACGTTTGAGAGGAAATACATAGTGGTTGGATAGATGCTGATGAAAGGACTATAGGATGTTGGCTCTTTCGGAGGGTCAGGCTGGAAGGTCCTATATATATATTCCTAATTCATTCTAGAAACTTCCAGTTCATCATCCTTGAAGCGTGGGGGCATGGCTATAGTAGTGTCAAGGTTGCCAATTGCCAGTGTTGAAGTATGGCTTTATCGTCGACCGACGAGGCAACCCTCTCAGCTAATTCCACCAATCTCCTCTCATAACCTTAGAAAAAAGAAATAATTTTAAGTCCAGAACCTTCATGCAACATCCAACTACGTGGAAATATGATGCAATCCCCAGCTTGTGTGTCATACATGCCGTTTAATAATATTACACAAGGCTTCGTAACAAAACTACATGAAATGAAGATTTCATTCTTTAAAATAACGTAAATTTACATATACGGGACTGAATGAAAATAAAACTAAATGAATGACGATAGTCTTATGTAATTTACATGCATTTATTTAATCCTACATGAGAGGAACTCACCTTACGAGCTGGCTATACATCTCTTAAATACAGTACACAAATGAAATACATGAATAAGATAATCTACTCTCATGTTAGACCAGCTTCGTAAGTATATATATATATATATATATATATATATATGTGTGTGTGTGTGTGTGTGTGTGCGCGCGCGTGTGTGTATTAATATTTCTATCATTTTATATAGATAGAAAATATAGAAAATAGAATTTGAAGTTAAAGAAAAAAGGAACTGAAAAGAGAATCATTATTGGAAAATTGCAACTCATTTTCCAGTGATAGTTCCAGAGGAGAAAGTGGTAAGAAAAGTCGGAAAACTCAATGGGATCATTCTTCTTCATTTACTTCCGGTAAAGTATTGCAGATACCTTGTCCTAAATGCATCGAAATTTCATTTACATTTACTTCCAATATTAGGATTACACTTTTTTCAACGATGTCCTTTTTTCAACCTCCAGAATATAACGTTAGAATAGGAGAGAGAGAGAGAGAGAGAGAGAGAGAGAGGAGAGAGAGAGAGAGAGAGAGAGATTATCAATAATTTTGAAAGGGAAAATAAAAAGTGTTTATAAAGATAAAAACGGTGACAAAAAGGATTATTTCTGTTAATCCCATTGAGTAGCCAATAAATCCAAATAAAACTAGGAAAAAGAGAAGCGTAAGAGACCGTCATGTCAATTCCAGAAAGTCTTCCAGACGATTTCCACAAGCAGATGACCAATAAGATCCCGACTAGTGTGTCATAGCAAGGATGCCTCAATGACAAGGTCACTGATTCTCCTCTTTGTATGGAGGGAGGATGCCAAATACGTCCCTTCCTGCTTTAAAGGAATTTTCAATCCCTATGGAAAGGATTAGGCAGGAAAATGATGAAAATACAGGGAACCGGAAGTGGCAAGAATCGGTTGGGTTTTGTGAGGTTTGGACAGGAGAGAGAAAGAGACACACAGACAAGTAGATAGAAAAGCATAAATTATCCATACTAGCTCCATATATATATATATATATATATATATATATATTAGTTGAAGTGGGGAAATAGATGCCCATTAGTATAAAACTAAGGTTTCAACCAGAATTGATAAAGATTGTGTCCAAAACATAGACTTTAAGGAATGAGCCACATATGGTATCCACATAGATTGTGGGAAGACGATAGCAAATAGGATTTTTTTATTTACCAATAAATATTTGCTTTTACAGATTTCCCCGTAGTAATACCATCATTGGCATGGGTGAACAACATATAATGTCCTTTTCCATATCCTGCAATTATATGTTTATTATTATTATTATTATTAATATTATTATTATTATTATTATTATCATTATTATTATTATTATTATTATTATTATTATTATTATTATTATTATTATTATTATTATTATCATTATTATTATTGAAAGCCAAGCTACAACCCTAGATGGAAAAGCAAAATGCTATACGCCCAGGGGCTCCACCAAGGAAAAATAGGTGTGAAGAGGCTGCGAATGGCTAAAAATGCTTAAGAGGGCGAAGTGAAAGAAATCTAATACAAATTTATATTTACCCTACAAAAATAAAGAAAATGTATATATATATATATATAACAGTTCGCTGACTTTTTACAATCTATTCCCAACATACCTTACAGCTTGTTAAAGGAGTTCATTGGAGGCGAGGCCTTTTTTGGGGTGGCCTGCTTCTGGGTACATCCCTTCACAATAGTCAAGTCACTCTTACACCGCTTGACCTCCACATTTGTTATTTCCCCCACGGGTATACCAGGGAACGAGAAAGTGATCTTCGGAGGAAGAATTCATATTCCCCTCCTTTTCAGTCCATTATCTTGTCAACATATTAAACATGTGTTCAGAATTGTTTTCATCTTCGATACGAAGCAAAACCAGCACTAAGTCCTCACCTGAAAGGAAATAAAAGTGAAAATAGTAGCCCATATTTCTAAAAACATATGAATACACATAATATCTTTTTAAATTGGGTGAAGATTTAAAGCAATTTACTTAATTAAAAGATTTTTTAAAAACAATATAAAGATTTAACAAAATTACGGTTAACAATTAGTATAATAAGCTAGCCTATTGAAATTTGGTATCTTGTGTAAATCATACAAAATGTATTTGTTTGCTTAGTCTATGCTCTATAGGATATGGAAATTATTGCTCAATTATCATTGACTGCAAAAGTAGATTATATGAAGCCCTTTCGTAATACTAGGCATGCAGTTAATTCTAAGGGTCAGGCCTTCTCCATCATGAGGCTCAATACTACACAGTATTCTGGAAGTTTTATCCCTGCTGTGACCAAGTTGTGGAATGATCTTCCCAATCGGGTAGTTGAATCGGTAGAACTTCAAAAGTTCAAAGTTGCAGCAAATGTTTTTATGTTGCACGGGCTGACATTAGTCATTTAATAGTTTATACAGTATATGACATATCTGTTTTTGATGTTGTTACTGTTTTTAAAATATTTTATTGTTGATTTTGTCTTATATAGTTTATTTATTTCCTTATTTCCTTTCCGCACTGTGCTAGTTTTCCCTATTGGATCCCTTTGGCTTATAGCATCTTGCTTTTCCAACTAGGATTGTAGCTTAGCTAATAATAACAACAACAATAATAATAATAATAATAATAATAATAATAATAATAATAATAATATAATAATAATAATAATAATAATAATAATAATAATTGCCTTTAATTTCGTCACTACAAGAGGATAAGTCTGCCTTCACGTTCTCCTCCATATGAATGAAAAGTTAGTTGGGGGGGGATTATATGTTGGGTAGACACAGTAACCTTGCCTCTCACCCCCTGAAATGTTTCCCCAAACTACCACTAATCTTTATATCTTAAATTTACATAAATTTTAATAATCGGTTAATATAAAATACATTAATTTCTGGTGAAACTGGAAACTGGAAATTGCTACAGGAATCGGTGAGTGCTGGCTAGTTTGGCAGTTTTCTCTCACTAATGGAGATTGGGGTATAATAACTTATGTATTGATCTATTAAAAAGTGAATACCAGCTTACTGTCTAAGCCTATTGTTTACCTTTGTGAGGGTTACTTCCCATGTGTTATTTGCAACCGTTTATGCCAGATATTTTAATGTGACGTAATCATTACATGGCTTTTTTTTTTTTTTACTAATTAAGAGCTTCCAAACAATTCTCCGCAAGTTCCCAGATGTTTTTTGACTGAAGATTAAAAAAGTAATTTTCTGTATTGATAATATTCAGTGTGAAGGTTTGTGTATGAGTAATTTGAAAGCAAGTTTATATAATGGTATAATAATTAGAGTCTTGAAAAAAAAATAGCTTCTATCATATATCATATAAATCATACTTTGCTCATATGTTCTTTATAGAAATAAATTTCTTAAATAGAAAAATAACGCACTTCAAAAAACATCCCCATGCTACTTTAGAGCATTAGCCGTATATAATTTTATGATGGTTACTATACGACAGCTACATTCTTGCATAAATAACATATAGAAAAATTACTCCAATTAAAGAAAACTAAAGGATACCGATAGCCAGTATCAAATGGTTTTAGTATAAACATTTCCTAGGTCAACATGGAGTAAAAAGGCTTAAAAAAGTGTTCAAGCGTTCACAGGTCATATAAATCTCTCTCTCTCTCTCTCTCTCCTCTCTCTCTCTCTCTCTCTCTTGCTTCACATAACCCATCACAAAAATATGATACTTTGAACTAAGCAATAATAGTTTACGAAACTTCTTTTCTAAATTCTATTCTTTAAAACAGTTCCATTTCCATTTTTAAGTCAGTAACTAAACTAATTAAAAGCGTTTTGATATGACTTTCAACTGTTTCCATTAAGAAAGTAGATCGAATCTTTTAAGATCTTATGTAACAAAAAACAAAAGACGGAGAAAATTAGTAAAACCTATTGATAGATATAAACGAAAATAGAGAATCTAGGGAAAAACACAAGCGTGCCAAAATTTCCAAACCTTACGGAGGAAAGAGAAAAGAAGAGGACATGTCAAGAAATTTTAAGATGATTTCGATTTTTTAAAACGACTGAAAACGTGTTAGAGTTTGTGAAAAAATAAATACTATAGGGACCCTCGTCTCAAGACAAATGATTTACTGCTGGGTTTTGCAGCCAACCACTATCTGAAAGAATATGGAAAGGCATACAGAATATTAGGTGGAGAGAGAGAGAGAGAGAGAGAGAGAGAGAGAGAGAGAGAGAGAGAGACGGGTATAATAAAAAGCTAGACCAGGGGTTAATGATTTGTCATCAGGAAATAAAATCGATTGCGTCTTTATATTTTCACACTAAAATATTTTTTTTCCCATTGCAAGGACTATTCTCGTATTTACGACCAATGCTATAATACCTTTGCGCAATATATTTGTGAATTTTGTTACACAATTAGATAGATATAAATCGCGGTGAAAAATTATTCTTAAGGTTAGTGCTTCTAGAAGTATGTATGTATATATATATATATATATAAATATATATATATATATATATATATGTGTGTGTGTGTGTGTGTGTGTTGTGTTTATCTGTGTATATATATACATATATATATATATATATATATACATATATATGTATATATATGCATATATACATACGTATATATATATATATATATATATTTATATATATATATGTATATATATATTTAGATTTATATATATATATATATATATATACATATTTATATACATATACATATATACAGTATATATATATATATATATATATACATACATAGAAGTATGGAGACAGGAGCAATTACTCAAGCATAAACATATTGGAGTAGGGAGACGCGTTCTGTTTTTTCCTTCATTTATTTGCGCCGACGTTTCGTATCAGCTTGATACATTTTCCAGGCTGAAACGATTACAAGTTAATTGTGTATAAGTAAAAAGATACACACAACGTTTACCAACACCAAAATTAAAAAGCTTTTTAATAAATTAAGAATAAAAACAGAGTAAAAACAGAAACACAGAATAACAGTGAAAGGGCTTGGAGCGAATATAGAGAAAAAAATTAATTCAATAATAATTATGATAATAATAATAATAATAATAGAAAGATATATAATAATAATAATAATAATAGAAAGCTATATAATAATAATAATAATAATAATAATAATAATAATAATAATAATAATAATAATAATAACAACAATAATAATAATGATAATAATAATAAAACGAACAAGACACCTACCTACAACGGTAGCGTAAGGAGAACTGACATGAAAAATCTAACATAAGAAATCACAGTAAAAGTTGCAAAACACACATAGATACCAGTCATTTCAATATTGTAGGAAGAACCCGACATTAGACGAACTAACCACCCTTGAATCAATAATGATTAAGCTAACTGTACCTTCTCTTAACCACCAGTCGTCTTCCACCCAATTGTTTATTGCCTAATTACCTGTTGTTTTGTTTACACTCCCTTCCATAACAATTTTTCATTTCAGTTCTCCTTACGCTACCGCTGTGGGTAGGTGTCTTGTTCGTTTTATTATTATTATTATTATTATTATTATTATTATTATTATTATTATTATTATTAATTATTATTATTATATATCTTTCTATTATTATTATTATTATTATTATAATTATTATTGAATTAATTTGTTTCTCTATATTCGCTCCAAGCCCTTTCACTGTTATTCTGTGTTTCTGTTTTTACTCTGTTTTTATTCTTAATTTATTAAAAAGCTTTTTAATTTTGGTGTTGGTAAACGTTGTGTGTATCTTTTTACTTATACACAATTAACTTGTAATCGTTTCAGCCTGGAAAATGTATCAAGCTGATACGAAACGTCGGCGCAAATAAATGAAGGAAAAAACAGAACGCGTCTCCCTACTCCAATATGTATATATACATATATTTGTA
>NC_090739.1:103461257-103468757 GCF_036898095.1 Palaemon carinicauda | reverse complement strand
TTCTTATATTCTAATACATTTTATGTTTAATTCCTTGTCTAATTTCTTTAGATAGTCTGTTGGTAAATGTATGTTTACATTATTATTAACAAAATTTAATGTGAATATATTGAAAAAAAATTATTTGTATAAAATAAATGCTGTAATACACTGATAAGATTTTCCGTAAAAAATGGTAAAAATCCTGGAATAATTGTTGAAAGGAATGTACCGTTTTAAAAACGCATATATATATTGACGTAGAGGAGTGAGATTACGGTCACAAACCAGTAAAATATAATAATAAAAAAAAAGGTTGATAAAATTACTGTCGCCTGTATTTAACTGAAATACGGCTGAAAACAGTTTATTTTTAAGGATAATTTCCGATTAAAATACTGGTATTTTCAACAGTGCAATTTAGTATGAATACATTGAGAAGTGTTTGATTCGTATAAAATAAATACTACAGTACACAGAAATGTCTCAAGATGATGAAACTTAACTAAATACCAACAAAATTCATATTCTAACAACGTCATACTATTATTGATTGCTAGCGCGGTCTATTTTTGGTGCGCTTTTAGAGGAGTTGAATTGAATAACAATAAATAATGTGCTGCTTGATATTATTTGAAATGGATAGCATTATTACGGACTAAAATTGACTCTAACATTATTTCATATGAAATTAATAATATATTCTTTAAATTCTAGTGTATTCTTTACAGCAAACGAAGTCCAGAAAATTATTTTACTAGTCACGTGATTACCAAATCAGGATTATCATATTCTACAACAATTGTCATCTATATATGTACTAATATCTTCCATTTAACTTATAAGAGTTTTTATCTGGTTCCTTGATATTAGGTGAATATCTAGCAAATACTTAGTAAATTTCTTAGTTTGGTTTCATAAATAAAGACCAGTGACAAAATAACGTGATCTGGTTAAAAATAAATGAACAGACTTAGAGTTATACATTCTTTAATCTACTTAGGCCTTAATATGATGAATGAAGTTTTAAGACAGTTTATTTACTGTATCTTCACTCTATAAAATCTTTAACTTTAGTATGTGTCGATTTCTTGATATAATAATGAACGATAAAAGCACTAAGCACCAGAAATCTACCGCCGCAGACTGCATAAATCAACGAACCCCGATGCGTCCTTTAATGCTCAGAAGCATTGATGCTCTTCCGGAATCAACGCCTGGAATTCCAAATTGAGTTCACCAACTGGAACCCATTGTGCCGAGTGCCCTTTGGGATACAGCATTCGTCAGTTGCGCGAGATATGAGCTTGTGACAATCGTTAATGGGATTATTGGTGCGTGCGTTCTCTGTCACGGTCAATATAAACTCCTATTGTATGATTTGCCCGTATTGCATCATCGTTTATAGCAATGGAGTGTAGGTGAGCCTTATGGGAGAGGTCATGTATTGTTCTGCTGTTATCCATAATGGCATTATAAGACTTTAGTAGACGATGATAGTTGTCAATTTGGCAGAGATATGCTCATTGCAAATCGTTTGAATAATAGGCATGTAATAAGCTTCATTTCATTGATATCACAATACTTACATGTTACTTCAAAATCTAGTCATAATTTCTTGTACCTTTAAAGATTATCAATTAGGAAGGAATATAAGCTAATTTCTTTTTCAGTCAAAGCTATAATTAATGTAATATTTATGATTTAACATAAAAGTTAAGAATGACGTCATCTAACAATGCTGCATTTTACATTGCTATTACATTTAATGTATTTTAAAAGAATTATATTCTATTTATTCTTCTTAACACCAAGGTACACAATTCATATATTAGTGATACGATGGTTTATCACATAATTCAAGTTATAAAACAGATACATATTCATTGGGCATTCTCACTGACATAGTCGAATACAGTAGCACAGACTCTCACAAGATTATATATATATATATATATATATATATGTATATATATATATATATATATATATACATATATATATATATATATATATATATGCATACACAGACCTACACACACATATATCAAAGCACACACTAACATACACAAACATACACATACATACATACATACATACATACATACATATATATATATATATATATATATGTGTGTGTGTGTGTGTGTGTGTGTGTTTGTACGAGTACATAAAGTATAAACATTACAGTTACGTATAAAAAACAATAGATACTTGCGAATAACCTTCTGGCTGACTTACCATTTTTCTACTCTGGAGATTCATCTCAGCCATAATTGGTGGACATAAAAGGATCATAAGGCTTCGATGGTCGTTTTCATGGGGAGATGGAGATCTCTCTCACAATATGAGGAAATTACAATAATTCTCTTAACTTTCACCAAAGCATTTTCTGCATCACCCAAATCTTGTTTCCTTTTTCATGGCCTCGGAGGCAAGTTGGTGATAAAAATCTTACAAATTTGGGTTGATCAATAAAACGATTATAACCATCTTTTTATCTTTTCTAACAATCCTGCTCAAGATGGAAATGCATCGGTATTCAATTTTTCTCATTTCAAATCCGCACAATCGTAAAGTGATCAAAAATTAATAACTAGTTCTCCTTTTCGGATTCTTTATTTCTTCTCTCCCGTTCTCTTTCCTGTCTCACTCTTCTTCCTGTATTTACTGCCCGAATCCTTTCAAGTAAATCAGTTATTAGTCTTCAAGATTCTTGTTTTGTTTACCATGACTGCCATCCTGATTCCACTTGTCGTTGATCCCTTCCGTCTTAGAAGAAAGATGTCTTCAAAACAAGAATCTTGAAGACTTCTTCTTTCTCTCCATGTGGAAGAAGAAGTATTCAAACCAAGAATCTTGAAGACTTCTTCTTCCTCATGGAGAGAAGGAAGAAGTCTTCAAGATTCTTGTTTTGCTTTTCATGACTGCCTACATGATTACACTTGTCGTTGACCCCTTTCTTCTTAGAAGAAAGAAGACTTAAAAACAAGAATCTTGAAGACTTCTTTATTTCTTCTCTCCTGTTCTGCTTCCTGTCTCCCACTTCTTCCTGTATTTACTGTCCGAATCCTTTCAAATGAATCAGTTATTAGTCTTCAAGATTCTGGGTTTGCTTTTCATGACTGCCTTCCTGATTCCAATTGTCGTTGATCCCTTCCGTCTTAGAAGAAAGATGTCTTCAAAACAAGAATCTTGAAGACCTCTTCTTTCTCTCCATAAGGAAGAAGTCTTCAAAACAAGAATCTTGAAGACTTCTTCCTCTTGGAGAGAAGGAAGAAGTCTTCAAGATTCTTGTTCTGCTTTTCATGACTGCCTTCCTGATTACACTTGTCGTTGAACCCTTTCTTCTTAGAAGAAAGAAGTCCTCAAAACAAGAATCTTGAAGACTTCTTCTTTCTCTCCATGAGGAAGAAGAAGTCTTCAAAACAAGTATCTTGAAGACTTCTTCTTCCTCATGGAGAGGAAGAAGAAGTCTTCAAGATTCTTGTTTTGTTTTCATGACTGCCTTCCTGATTCCACTTTTTGTTGATCCCTTTCTTCTTAGAAGAAAGAAATCTTCAAAGCAAAAATCTTGAAGACTTCTTCTTCCTCAAAGAGAGAAAGAAGAAGTCTTCAAGACTGCTTTCCTCATTTCACCCTTCATGTTTTTTTGAAAATAAGCTAGATACAGTAAATCTCTATTGTTGGCTGGGCGGGGCTGGCCCCCCTCCTGCTGGCCCGGAGGGTCTCCCCCTTCCCGCTGGCAGGGCGGGGTTCCCCCCTTCCAGCTGGCAGGGCGGGGCTCCCCCCTTCCCGCTGGCAGGGCGGGGCTCCCCCCTTCCCACTGGCAGGGCGGGGCTCCCCCCTTCCCGCTCGCAGGGCAAGGCTCCCACCTTCCCGCTGACAGGGCGTGGCTCCCCCTTAACAGTGGCAGGGCTGGGCTCCCCCCTTCCCACTGGCAGGGCGTGGTTCCCCCCTTCCAGCTTGCAGGGTGGGGCTCCCCCCTTCCAGCTGCCAGGGCGGGGCTCCCCCCCTTCCCGCTGGCAGGGGGGGCTCCCCCCTTCCCACTGGCAAGGCGTGGCTCCCCCCTTCCAGCTTGCAGGGCGGGGCTCCCCCCTTTCCGCTGCAGGCCGGGGCTCCCCCCTTCCCGCTGGCAGGGTGCAGCTCCCCCCTTCCCGCTGGCAAAATTTATCATATATATATATATATATATATATATGTGTGTGTGTGTGTGTGTGTGTGTTTGTGTGTGTTTATAATATATGTGTATATATATAGCGTCGAGTTTATATCCCTCACTTACACAAAACTCAATTTCAAAATAGATATTATTTTGACAAACATTACAAGTTCAATTCTCTAGAGCCATGATGTTCGTGAAGTGAATTTTTATCTCACTAAGAGTTGGAATTGTTGAAAGACAAACAGGCAAGAATGGAAGTAATAATGTTGTTTCTGGAAGGGTTGCAAGATTTCGGTAGGTTTGAATAAATGGATAAATTCCAGGAATTTAGAAGGTAAGAACGGATTACGTTTAATAAATCCAAAGAAATATCTTGCAATTCCAAATTATAAAAGGGCTCAGCGCGCGGGCCAATATTCACCTCATCAGAACTCTCAAAATTTACTTTTAGTCCAATTATTATTATTATTATTATTATTATTATTATTATTATTATTATTATTATTATTATTATTATTATTATTATTATTATTATTATTACCTCCGCCAAGGAGGACATGTTTTCACCTCTGTCTATTTGTTAGTCACCAACCTAACTCAAAAAGTTACGGGGGAATTTTGACCAACGTACTACAAATATATTAAAAACGATGTATTCAGGCCGAATCTCTCTCTCTCTCTCTCTCTCTCTCTCTCTCTCTCTCTCTCTCTGAATATCATTTAGGCCGGCATAACTCATGTATGGTGTTTTTTTTTTTTTATTATTATTTTACATGGAACCATATCTGAAAGCACTTTCTCTTTCATCGGTGACTTGAACAAGACTAATGTCAAAATAATCTAATGTACCGGTTAACGGAAGGAATTATTTAGCTGCGATACTCCAATAATGCCTACATACATGATTTTGCGGATTCATGATATATATACATACATACATACATACATACATATATATATACATTATATATATATATATATATATATATATACATATATATATACTATATATATATATACATGTGTGTATGTGTGTATTCAGTATTTGCAGTGGATATTCGAAACGTCAAATGATAATACAGAATGAAATATGGCAACTCGATTAGTAAAATTTTAATGCTTTCACTAGCAAAAACACCGCTTTGCTGTCTTTGATTCGCTAAGGTTGGAGAAGGGTCCGCCCATTTCATAGTAGTAGTAAGAAGAGCAACACCTTTTCTGTTTTGTTATAGGAACACTAGAGACATCTGACGAAAGAGTTCCCCCGGGTGTCTGCGTTCTTTTGATTCTGTATCAACACAGTACTGTAGATGTCAATGCACAACCATGACATATTGGATATCACAACTGCTACATGGGATTAAATATCAAATGAATAACTGTTTTGTGTACCTAAATAGATAGTTTAATGTCTCATATGTTGTGTAATAAGAGCTGATACATGGGTCATGGGGCTTTACCTGGCTTTGTATGTAGTTACTTGGATGGTGTGCAGATAGCACAGGATTCAATGGATACCGGATGAACGAACAAATTCCGTTTTTTCTTTCAAAATTCTATCCCTGAACACAAGATAATACAGAAAACTAGAAAATTGTTACCTTAAAGTAGTTGATGTCACAAGTGTTTTAGCATTTAATATATATATATATATATATATATACATATACTGTATATATGTGTGTATATATATGTGTCTGTATATATATATATATATATATATGGGTGTGTGTGTATACAATGTTTCTAACTTTTTTTTTCTGAGCATACTTTCTCCATTTCTGTCTGAATTGTTCCAACAATGCCATAACTTTTTACCAATTTATTACCTTTACGTTTAAAAGCTTTGTTAGACTCTACATTTTGTTATCAATTCAAATACGAATATCAAGGGACATATATTGCTCACCATTGAATTAAATACTAATATTTTTTCAGAGGATATAAAGTGTTTTACAATTTCCAGATTGCATTGCTATTCCTCATTCAGTAATCAATTTGATCTTACTCTCTTAAAACTATTGTAATAATTTGAGCATCTGTAGTTTTGCAAATGATAATTTAAAGGAGAAATAATTCACTGGAAGTATATCTCCTTTACGAGCAATATTATTAAAGCTTTCCCCAAATATATCAGAGGAAATTTCCTAGTTATACAAACGTTTATCTAGAATAGATTTAACCAGGCATAATGAGGTCTGCGTAGCCTAGATAATATGAAATTAGATGAAAATCCTTTTAAATCAATTATTTAATTATTTCAAAGTAAGAGAACATATTATTATTGCTATATAATTCGGTGATCTTACAAGAATGTTAGCTAGATTACTGTAGGTTATTTCAAAATCTTTAAATAAAAAAATTGATACATACGGCCATGTTTTCTAGAAATTGAATTATACTATATTAAAAATAGGAAAGGAAAGAACAAGTTTTATTCTTTGTTCAAATTCAATGATCTTGTAATGTCAGAATAAAAACATAGTCTCTGATTTAACAATGATTAGGATTTACGGATAACCTTTTCGTATTTTTATGAATAAGGGAATGCGGTAGTATGCTCCAGAGATCATGGAAAAAAGAAAACACCTAATATTATCCTCTTTGAGTAAGGGTGAGCTATGGCATAAGATATGCATAACGTAATCAGGATTATGAACAGTAGTTTGAATGACTTTCATCCATGGACTGAACTAGAGCATTAGTCCGGGAAAAAACTCACAAGCAATCAAAGCTATGGATCAAGAATACTATTCATATATATTTCTTCATTATTCTATAAAACTAGAGATGAGGCATTAGGGAGTTCCTTCCATTCGACCACATTAGAATACAAAAGGTGGAATATTTCCAACAGTGAATGATTTGATTGCAGATTCCCTCTCTTTTAAATTTACATGTGAGAGGGCCTTTATCATTACTCTATTATTCTATTTAATATTTTTTTCTTGAGCAAATAATTCTGTCTTTTATAATCATATATGTATATATATATATATATATATATCTGTGTGTATGTGTGTACATATATATATATATATATATATATATATATGCATATATATATATATATATGTATTGTATATATCAAACGACATTTCCTTAATGATTTGAAATACTTGGTGTAACCTTAAGTTGTGACAGAATCTTAATGTTTGAACCAAATGAACGTGATTGATTTTTAATAGCAGAAAGTATTCTTATGACGGGTGAAAAAAATGCTAATCATGTAAGTGATGATAATATAACAATGATGATAATCCTTATATCCAAATCAAATTATTACAGAGAAATAAAGAACATTAAGAAAAATGAAATTAGGATTAAAAACTATGATATAAGTTTACTTTATATAT
>NC_090739.1:103451257-103458757 GCF_036898095.1 Palaemon carinicauda | reverse complement strand
AATAATAATAATAATAATAATAATAATAATAATAATAATAATAATAATAATGGTTATGATAATAATAATATTACATTGAAGGTAATTTGCTGCCTCAGTAGCGTTTATTTTACAGTTGAGCTTTTGTATTACTCGTATTCTTCCATTTTCCTCATTAATGAATTCTGCCAAGAACTGTGCTATGTTTGTCATCGGTAGGGAGGAGCAACATACATGGTACATCTCTATAATCTTACTAAAAGTAAACTCGTCAAAATTGATAAAATAAATTCCGGATATTACGCTTTACAAGAGGGTGGTGGGTGTCTTCTCGCATTGTTAGGCAATAACCGGCTGAAAGGGTGTAAAGCTGGCTCTATTTATATTGGTCGTCACGTCGGACGCTGGTGACTGATTGGCTGTGACGTTCGCTGAGAGGGGTTCCGTCACAGTTGGTTCGCTACTCCGGTCATGTTCGTGGAAGTTGGATGGAGTTAAAGTTTGACTGGGGTCGAAGTGGGGCTCGTGGTGCAGTGCCCTGATTGGCCAATATGCTGTCTGAACCGGGTTCGGGGTCAGCCAAGCTGATTGGCTGCTCAGAATCCAGGTCCTGGGAGTCGTGAGCTGCTTGCTTATTGAGTGAGGTGTCTCAGTTGTAGGCAAGCTGCATGGTCGCTGATCGCCGTATTCATTGTTGCGGTTTCCAGGTCAATGAGGAGGGTTCCTCTGACAGGAGGAGGAGAGGAACATCCCCTGTGTCATGTTTACGTTCAGTCGTTATCATTGAATTAGCAGGGCCTCCATAAATCCTAAGTCATCTGTTATCCGGGGTACTGCCGATGATTTCTAATGATATCATCTCGTACCCCATTCCTGTTGTGCATGAGGAGTTTGTGTAACTTGATGGCTTCCGGTTGAACCTGGTAGTTCAATATTTTAGAAACATCATTGCTGTCATCCCAATGTAACCGCTAGGCATCCATGGACTTGGTATTGGTAAGATTAAAAAACGTTGGACTTGTTTAGAAATTCCCACACTGAAGGGGAAGCGTTACTTTTCATAATGATGGATCTTGTCCTTATTGTCTGACCTTTTTTCATGGGCGTGAGCGCTTATTACCGATGATCTTCCTGGTTTTCTCGTCCTGTTGGTACTGGGTATGCATGATGCCTCTGTAGAATAAGTTAACTCTAGAAGGCATGCTCTCGCTGCTGGACTTGATCTCGTAATAGATGTCCATTGCACGTTTGACCTCTCTATCGACCTGCCTGTTGGAGTAACCGTTGTTCACGAGCTCCAGGATAATCCTATCCAGCTTCTTGAGGGTCTCTGTCCAGGAATAACAATGGGAGACGATCCGACGAACGTAGGTACGAATGGTGAAGGTCTTGCACCTAATAGGACCTTCGCTATCACCATTCAAGCAAAGGCCAAAGTTTGTGTGCTTAGTGTAGACGGTGGGATCGAAACCATGCTCAGGAGTTGAGACCAGGACGTCAAGGAAGGGAAGGCAGTCGTTGCCTTGAAGGTCTAATACCGAAATGATAATAATAATAATAATAATAATAATAATAATAATAATAATAATAATGATAATAATAATAATAATGAGTGGGGTAATCTTGCTGGTATCAGCAAATTATTCTCACAGAGCAAAAGAGAATTTAATATTTATTGGAACGAAGAAAGTTTTTTTTCTATAAGATGGAATTTAAAACTAATGTCTGGAAGGAGTCAATTTGGATGTTATATCTTGACAAAAATCTTATGTGAAATTCTAAAATAATCTTAAGACACAACGGTTGTTAGTTGTATAAGAAAAATAGAAAAAGAAGAAAAATAAATTAAGCATATCTGTTGATCCTAAGTGAGTGGAGAAACAAAAGAGCTTTTATTCCTTTGCAGAACTGTATTGTTACGTTTCAAGTTTCGTTTTTCTTTTACTTAAATTGAAAGGTGTAGTGCATTTGTTTATCTTACACACTCCCTGCCTAACGTTTTTAACATTGCCTCTCTCCTACTTAGAGTTCCCCCAAATCCCCGCCTTAAAAACAGGAGTGTCAAGAAAAATCTTGAACTGGTCCTTAAAAAGCTTTAATGACAATGATAATTATATTAGTATTAATGATAATACTTACTAAAAATGGAACACTGTTAAATGATCCTGCTTGCCTCCTCATATCCTTTATTCCAAGGAAAAGTGAAGCCATTATTTCTGGGGATGAAACACGTTCTTTCCCTGTTAGAGGACATTTAAAGCTAATATCTGGTAAAAAAGCATTATGTGTAATCTCTCCTGAAAACACCCTGTGCTGAATTCTGAATATGATCTTGAAAGGTAACAGTTCTGAAATTGTAGAAAAAGAACTAGGCATATCAGTTACTGTATTTCTCACATCTTAAAGTAAATGTTGGACTATATTGAATTCATATTGATTATGTAAATATAATAACTGATTTTTTTTCGGGAGAAATATAGTGGTTGAAGTTATCATTTTCTTTTTCTTTTGGTAAACTAAATTAGCCTCATCAAAGATAATAGGATTCTTCTTTGTTGAAAATTAAGATTGTGTATCTACGTGTGCGTGTTTCTCTCTCTCTCTCTCTCTCTCTCTCTCTCTCTCTCTCTCTCTCTCTCTCTCTCTCTCTCTCTCTCTCTGTAATGAGAACAAACAGTATTTTGTCTCTTAAGTAATTCCAGTTTTCTTAGTTAGCCTTCCCGGAAAACCCGGAGTCACAGCATAATTTCGAAAGCCCAAATACATAATCAACTTTGGATATTGCTCCTGTCTGTTTATCTTTGCAGAACTTCACTTTTTAATACACATGGCTTAAGTTGTCTATGATCCTGACTGAGTGGAGAAACAAAATTACTTTTATTCTCTTTTAAAACGGAATTTTTAGATTTTCAGGTTTTCTTCTGCAAGGAAAGCTGACTTTTATTTTTCCAATCTTCTTACCTACTTTCTAAACTTTTAAACCTTGCTTCTTTCCTACTCTGCATAAGTTTCCAAATAGATAACTTATAATATATTTATTATTATTATTATTATTATTATTATTATTATTATTATTATTATTATTATTATTATTGTTAGAAGCTAATCTATAACACTTATCCTAAAAGGAAGATGCTATCAGCCCAAGTGCTCCAACAGGAAAAATAGCCCAGTGAGGAAAGGGAACAAGGAAATGAATAAATTACAAGAGAAGTAATAAACAATCAAAATAAAATATTTTAAGAATAGTAACAACATTAAATTAGATCTTCCAAATACTGCATAAGCTATAAAAACTTCCAAACACAAGAGGAAGAGAAATGAGATAGAATAGTGTGCCCGAGTGTACCCTCAAGTATTGGTTCTTCTGAGAATTATTCTAACTAGAAGGGCACTCAGTAGAGCGCAGACCTCTGCTGCGGCAGCTTATTTGTCGACCTTTTCCTCGACCTTAACCTTGACCTTTGACTTTAACATGTATTAATTGGCGTGGATTTTCATACGCTCAAATATGAACCAAGTTTGAAATCTGGGACAACGGTGTCAAAACTTATGGCTGATTACGTGAATTGGACGTTTTGCGACTATGACCTTGAACTTCCAAATTTTAATCATTTCCAGCTCTTTACATGACAGCTAATCCCGGCAAGTTTCATCATCTTACGATTGAAATTGTGGCCATGAAGGTGTTCACTAATAAACACACAAACATAAGCACAGAAACATTGTGTAAAACATAACCTCCCTCTAACTTCTTTGGCGGGGGTAATAATAATGATTACAACAATAACCAAGTACTGAAGAAGGGTTAGATGATCTCGCCTGCAGCGACATATCCTTTTATGCGACCAAAAGAGAAACTATTATTTCTCTGAGCAAGGAACCTTCTTTTGCTGTCAGAGGAAACTTAATGCTGATGTCAAGGAAAAGCCGCTGAAGCTGATCCCTCTTGAAAAATTCTCTTGCGGGATTCTCGAAATGATCTTGCAGTGCAACAGTTTGGTTATTGTAGAAGATGGAGAAGAGAAATAATAACTAACCTACCAGTTACTGTATTTCTCTCGTCCTCAAATGGAAATTTGTTGCCATTGAATATCTTGTAATTTATTTTCAGCTCAAAATAATGGACAAAACTTATAACATATTTTACAAAATACGTCACCACCATCTAAGGTATTTATATATATATACATATATATATATATATATATATATATATATATATATATATATATGTGTGTGTGTGTGTGTGTGTGTGTGTGTGTGTGTGTGTGCGTAATATATATATATATATATATATATATATATATATATATATATATATATATATATATATATATATATATATATATATATATATATATATATATACATATGTGTGTATATATATACATATATACTGTATAAATATACACCATCACCATTCACATTCACACACACACGCATATATATATATATATATATATATATATATATATATATATATATATATATATATATATATATATATATATATGCACATAAATATATGTGTGTGTATATATTATACATATATATATACAGTAATATATATATATATATATATATATATATATATATATATATATATATATATATATATATATATATATATATATGTATATATATATATATATATATATATATATATATATATATATATATATATATATGTATATATATATATATATGTGTGTGTGTGTGTGTGTGTGTGTGTGTGTGTGTGTGTGTGTGTGTGTGTGATCTGCCTAATCTGGTAGTTGAATCAAAAGTTCAAACTTGCGGAAAATATCTTTATGTTAAACAGGCTAACATAAGTCTTTTTTTAGTTTATATATTAATTATGGTGTTGTTACTGTTTAAAATATTTTATCTTAATTTCTCATTTTTTCTCATATTGTTTATATATTTCCTTATTTCCTTTCCTCACTGGACTATTTATCCCTGTTGGAGCCCTTGTAGAATATACGTTTATTGGAAGAAGTTTTATAATATCAAAAAAAAAAAATCCGGAGGAAGCGTTCTATTGTTTTAAGTAGGTTTTCAGTTCTTGGAAACTCGAACTTCTGAACCTCAAAAAATATGATTAAAGCTTATTTCAGCTTCAATTCAATTCAATTAAGTATCCTGCTTTTCTAACTAGGGTTATAGCTTAGCTACTACTACTACTACTACTACTACTACTACTACTACTAATACTACTACTACTACTACTACTACTACTACTACTAATAATAATAATAATAATAATAACCATGGATTTGATATTGAAAAAAAATTAGAAATAGTCGCGGCCGTTATTACTCGAACCAGAGTAACAAATATTCTCTATGATCTCTTTGTGCAATAATGTAAGATCAATTGCCACCATTATTTCTTCTGTGTGAAGTTGCTTTTTGACAGCTAAATATAGGTAATTATATGCTTTTTCTAATGATGAACGTTTTTAGTATAGGCAATAATTATAATGTATTTGAAAGAGTGTCGTCCTTGCAAATACACCCATTCACAATTGCATGCTGATTAGAAAATAAACACTTTCTTAGACTTCAGAAAAACGTAACTTATCCTCATCCTGAAAATGGAGGCCAGATTAATTTCGCTCTCAATTGGGTAAAGGAAAACCACCGATGACATTAGCTTTTTCCACCCATCCACCATCATACTAATACAGGACACGTATTCTCTTTATTGCGTTGTCTGCGCTAAGATATAATCATGACTCTCTTTAATAGTAATATATATTTCTCGTAATGTTTTCGTTTATTGCATACACACATATAACACACACACACTCACATATATATATATATGTATATATATATATATATATATATATATATATATATATATATATATATATATATATATATATATATTATATATATATATATATATACTGTATATATATATACATATACATACATACATATATATATATATATATATATATATATATATATATAAATTTATATATATATATATATATATATATATATATATATATATATATACATATATATATATATATATATATATATATATATATATATATATATATATATATATATATATATATACATATATGTATATATATACAGATCTTTGGGTGTGAGCCTTGTGTGTGTGCTTGTGTACGCAAGTTTTATATATATATATATATATATATATATATATATATATATATATATATATATATATATATATATATATATATATATATATACTGTATACTGTATATACATATATATATATATATATATATATATATATATATATATATATATATATATATATATATATACTGTATATAGTATATACATATATATATATATGTGTGTGTGTGTGTGTGTGTAAATATACAGATTTTTGGTTTTGCCTACAGTAATTTAAGTCATCATAATGATTAATATCTTAATAAACAGATTAATGAAGAAAAGTGGATATAGTACTTGAAATGTAGAATATACGTTTATTGGAAGAAGTCTTATAATATCAAAATAATTCAGAAGTAGCGTTCTATTGTTTTAAATAGGTTTCCAGTTCTTAGAAACTCGAACTTCTGAACCTCAAAAAATATGATTAAAGCTTATTTCAGCTTCAACTCAATTAAGAAGATTTAGGAAAAATTTTACAATGTCTCTTGGTTTTTACATCTTATCATGTAGATTATAATCCCATGGGCCTCTTTCTATCTTAAGATACTAAAAGATATTCCCCTAGATATCAGACATACCAGAATAAGGTATTAGGTCATCAAGTACATTATCATATATATATATATATATATATATATATATATATATATATATATATATATATATATATATATATATATATATATATATATATATATGTGTGTATATATATACAGTATATATATACAGTATATATATATATATATATATATATATATATATATATATATATATATATATATATATATATATATATATATATATATATATAGATAGATAGATAGATAGATAGATAGATAGATAAATAAATCAGTTTTTATTATCTGAATATTGAAGAATAATTTGTTTTATTATTCTTAGGGTGATTTGATGAATACATCCAATCTACTATTTATCATTTTAACTATCGTATCAATTCCTAAGATAATATTGGTAGACGAAAACTATAAGAGCGATTCATTCCTAATACACCTCAAAAATACTAATGGATTTTCCGCTGTGAAAACCCTAACTAATAAATTAATGGATATTGCACATATTGCCACGTCAGGGATACCAGCGCAGAGAGAGAGAGAGAGAGAGAGAGAGAGAGAGAGAGAGAGAGAGAGAGAGAGAGAGAGAGAGAATAGTTGGTTGTTCTTAATTTATATAACCTTATTTACTGACTGTTGTCTACTTGTAATACAGATCACCACTTGCCATGCCTACTCCATTTACTTTGAATACATATTAATGGAGATATCAATTGCATCTACGAAAATTATACGTAAATCATTTTGAAAAATTGTGACCTGTAACGAATTGT
>NC_090739.1:103438757-103443757 GCF_036898095.1 Palaemon carinicauda | reverse complement strand
AGACATTTAGGTAGAAAAATGAGGGTGGTAAATATTTCAATTATCACTATTCCTTAGTTGGGGTAGCTTATTGGAAACGTCCCTGCCTGGTGATCTGCCGGCCCGAGTTTCTTGTAGTGTCTGCAACCTCACTTTCTTTCTGAGGTAAGGATGGGGGGTTGGGGCAGCCTATAGGTCTACCTGCTGAATCATCATTAGCCATTATCTGGCTAGACCTAGTCCTAGCTTGGGGGTAGAGTGGACTTCGACGCTAATTATATGTATATATGGTTAGCCTGTAAGGCATTGCCATTGCCCCTTGCCACTGCCATTCATGATCGACCTTTAAAAAAGTCAGATGTTAATGATGATAATAATAATGTTGATGGTTAATTGAAGCACATTATTTCGCTCTATTGCTTAGAATTTTAAATCACAGAAAATGGTAATAAAGACAAAAATAATTGTTAAAAGGAGTCAATTCTATATGAATTATTAATTGACGGAATGAAAGACGAAAATAATACCTGACACTGATTTGCTGATTATGAAAAGCAATTTGAAACTATTGTGGCAGGAACATAACATCGCATATCCCATAAACGTTCCAATGTTATGGACAAAACTTTGGATACGTATTCTAAAAAGATATCTTTTTTTATATAACGATCTTCAATGTAACCCATTAAATGTAGTTGAGTTTATTTTATCAAATCTTAAAGGGGAGAAGATGAATAACACTTTCCAGGAATATCATGTTTACATTATTTTAAAAATCTTATATATATATATATATATATATATATATATATATATATATATATATATATATATATATATATATATATATATATATATATACATATATATATATATATATATATATATATATATATATATATATATGTATATATATATATATATATATATATATATATATATATATATATATATATATATATATATATATATATATATATATATATATATATTACTTGCTAAGCTACAACACGAGTTGGAAAAGCATGATGCTTTTAGTCCAAGGGCTCCAAAAGATAAAAATAGCCCAGTTAGGAAAGGACTCAAGGATATAAATGAACAACAAGAGAAGTAATGAACAATCAAAATAAAATAATTTTAAGAACAGTAACAACATATATATATATATATATATATATATATATATATATATATATATATATATATATATATATATATATAATATATATATATATATATATATATATATATATATATATATATATATATATATATATATATATATATATATATATATTTATATATATATATCAATAAGAATTCACCTGGACCCAGTTTATTGCGATTAATAAAGTCTCTTTGGTACAACGAGAATCATCCAAGCGGAGAGAGTAAATATTTGTTTCATCAACAAATTGTTTTTATACATAGGAAATGGCTTCGAATACACGGTTACTCTTTCCTGCAAAAATGGATATCAATATTCAGTTTAAATATTTTCATAGATTTCCTGAATGAAATAAGTCTACCGTATCCTATTTACATATTTGAAATCATGACAAATACTGGTACAATCGTTCATCTGATTTTATTCTAATCTTTCATTGTATCTCCTAATAAATACGTCAGTAAATAAGTAAATAAGTCGAAATACAAAGTGATACTGATTGTCAGGCCTTCTCCATCATGAGGCTCAATACTGGATTGTATTCTAGAAGTTTTATTCCAGCTGTGACCAAGTTGTGGAATGATCATCCTAATCGGGTAGTTGAATCGGCAGAACTTCAAAAGTTCAAACTTGCATAAGATGTTTTTATGTTGAACAGGCTGACATGAGTCTTATTATAGTTTATATATGCAAGATCTGTCTTGATTTTGTCACTGTTTTTAAAATATTTAGTTAATTGTTGATTATTTCTCAAATTGTTTATCTATTTCCTATCCTTTCCTCACTGTGCTATTTTTCCCTGTTGGAGTCCTTGGGCTTATAGCATCTTGGTTTCCCAACTAGGGTTGTAGCTTGGCTAATAATAATAATAATAATAATAATAATAATAATAATAATAATGATCAACCCATTCTTAACATCCACCAGATGGCAGTGCTAGCGATATCTTTGCAACCATTACAAGGATAATTGAAATTTGATAATTATGTGAGTAATCATTCTTAAGAAATATCGAAAACCAAAACAAAAAGGGTAATTCTTTCAGTGAACTACCTTGATAAGGAGTTGGTATACATATTTTTTTTTCTTTTTACATTTAAAGTATATGTGCGTATAATAGTCGATTCAATGTATAGGCCCCTTCTTGCACATATACCAACAATATACATACATACCTACATACATACATACATATATATATATATATATATATATATATATATATATATATATATATATATATATATATATATATATATATATATATATATATGTGTGTGTGTGTGTGTATGTATATATCTATATATGTGTGCGTGTTTGCGTATGTGTATATGTATCTATCTATCTATCTATCTATCTATATATATATATATATATATATATATATATATATATATATATATATATATATATATATATCTATATATATCTATATATATGTGTGTGTATATATCTATATATTTGTGTGTGGTTGCTTATGTGTATATTTATGTATGTATGTATCTATCTATCTATCTATATATATATATATATATATATATATATATATATATATATATATATATATATATATATATATATATATATATATATATATATATATATATATACGTATATGGACGTCTGTGCGTGTCTCTGTGTCTACGTGTGCGTAGGATACACAGTATGTATATCCTTGTACACACCCAAACGCATGCACACACACACACACACACACACATATATATAAATATATATATATATATATATATATATATATATATATATATATATATATATATATATATATACATATATACATATATATATATATATATATATATATATATATATATATATATATATATATATATATATATATACATATATACATATATATATATATATATATATATATATATATATATATATATATATATATATATATATATATATATATATATCTTGATTCATTTACTTTATGTTTATAATGACTAGCCAATATGTTAGTAGCGACTAAAATCAAAGACAGCCGGTCTCCGGTCAAACAGAGCTCCGGATAGTTAATTAATTGAAATACAACAACCCTACGAAGAAGAATTAAAGAAAATATGATAATTTTTATTCAGTGAGACTGATTTAGAAAATAAGAAAGGAATATTAACCCCGATATGGAGAGAAAGACAAAACATTGTAAAAGAAAAATAAATTCAAACAACTAGATTATTAGAGGCGCCGTTGCATAGGTTATGTCTCATTCTTGAATTCAACTCAACTCAAACTTGTGTTTTGAATCACTTTTTTATGTGACTCTTCGTCAGAACTATATTGTTTGATTAGTGGAATTACACCTTATTATAAAGGCTAAGGTGGAGGAAATTCAAAGGTAAAAATATTTGGATGTTCCAAAATCTATTAACAAAAATTGATACAAGAAAAGTTTGATCCTTTACAATGAGAAAAAATAAGATCAATTTTAAAATACATGAATCCTTTGTGTCCAGTCCTCTTCCAATCCTCTCTTTTGGTTCATCTCTGTCATACACATCAAGGCATTCACTGTCTTCCCCCCTTGATTCTTAGTTGCCCTTTTCCAGGATTTATTCTCCTATATTTTCTCCCTTTCTAAATGCTTCATTGTATTTCTCCATTGCTAATTCAATCGTTGGTTCCAGCAATGGCTCCTTCCTCATCAGTTCCACCAGCGCTTTTCTTATTATTGAGTTGTTTTGATGGGTGAGAAAAGTTTCAATCTTCTGATTAGATTTGGCTTGTTTCATTGTCTCTTTCCACTTGAGGGAATCTTTCCTATCTTTATATTTTCCATATTTAATAAGACTCTCTACGTTTTTCATCAAACCCCAAGCGCCAGGTAGTGAAGTAGCAGTTCCGGTCCTAATGAGATGCAGCATCATGACTTTTTCTTCATCTGAACATGTTATCATCAAGTAAGAAGTTGTCATCTTATTAAGGGCTTTCTTGACATCCTCGTAACCTTCTTTTTTATAGAAATGAAAACTTCCATAATCATCAATCCATTTCTTCATGAAAGATTGGTAGCATAACCAAGCCTCTTCTTTGGTGGGGACTTTGGGGCATCGAAGTAGTTTGTCTGGAGCGTGATTGTTTATTATGAAGGCTATTTCCTTATCAAGTTTCTTCCTCTGCTTCTTATTAAGTGTATCAAATTTTGGAGGTTGCCTTAAGGATTTGTCTCTGTACATCTCTGGAGGAAGTTCTGAGTCCAAGAAAGCATCAGAGTCCATAAGACAATCAGAATCCATCTTGAGATATGGTCGGTGAACAAATGATTCGTCCAGTTTTGACTCCTTGCCTTCCAGATTTTCCAAACAGCATTCAAGAACTTTTTCCATCTCTTCACGTCTCTGTTTTACCTTTGACAATTGTAGTCTTCTGATATGTCCCTCGATGTGATATTTGTCTTCAAATGTCGATGATTTGGCGACTCTTAAATCGTTCAGCTTTTCCTTCAACATCCTCACCATCGCTTGTGCTTCTAAGTCTTCATTTTCGGATTCGTCCGATATGTTGCAATCCTCTTTTGCTTCTTCCTTATTTTCTAATTCATCAGTATAATTTCCCTGTTCTGCTTCCTTGTCACCTGGTTCTTCAATTGATATTTTCTCTGCCACTAGCGATATATCCTCTCGTTCTCCCAACACATCCTGAAGGTCTATAGTTTCTGTAGCAACATCTTTCTTTTCTGGCCGAGGTGTTGGTTTATGACGTTTGTAGATCTTGTAAGCAGCGAATCCGAGAGTTACCAGAAAGGTTACAACTACAGCAACATCAACAGGGGTCCATGTCATCCACTTACTGTTCTTGGGCACGATCACTGGTTTCGTATCCGATG
>NC_090739.1:103421257-103433757 GCF_036898095.1 Palaemon carinicauda | reverse complement strand
TTGGAATTCAAATCCCTAATAAACATATTGTATTTATACCATGATGCCATTTTACATAAAAGGCATACGAATAGCAATTCAACTATAGTCAGGTTTAATAAAATTATATGAATAGATGAGAGAGAGAGAGAGAGAGAGAGAGAGAGAGAGAGAGAGAGAGAGAGAGAGAGAGAGAGAGAGAGAGAGAGAGATTGCAGCAATAACTTTTCAAGCACTTTTAGTTGCATTAAGAAAAGGAAGAATTATTTTCTCTATAGAGAAATTTCTATGATGGAGAGAAAGAGAGAAAATGTTCGTATTATTTACGTTAAAAAGATCAAGGACAAAACTGGGTATTTTCTCCGATTCTTTCCGTATTCATAGCAAGAGCCCCACAATGGATGGTTTCAGTCACAGACCAAATCCCTTTTCGTTTCTCGAACGGGAGACAAAAGGAAAAAGGTGGCTAGTATTCTTTTATATTGACTTTCCTTTTTTCCATTGTATAGGACATGTCACCCTCGGATAAAACAGGGAAAAATACTTAGCAAGAATTTGGTCTTTTTTTCAGTTCACGCTATTATGGAGGATGAAGTTGAACCTTAACAAAACTTAAAATATGATTGCAAGCAGGGTGAGGACAGTAGCTCCTCTGTAACTAAATCTCTACATTAACAATGTCTCTTTAACTACATACAACGTATTTGAAATTCTTGGTACGATTCTTTATTACAAATTTACTTTTTAAAAATACATTCAGTCCGTTTCTTCTTCAATTCGACGAGAGAATTGGCTTATTGAGAAAGACTAACCGGTGGAAATGTTTTTATTCTTTCATTCTACCTTGTTTTGAGTATTGTCCCTCTGTTGGGTCTTCAGCTGCTGCAACTCATTTTATTTTGGTTGGACAAAATTTGCAGTCTAATAAATTCCTTATTCCTGGTCTAGATATCAACCTCTGGCACCATCTTTCATTTAGTTATTTGTGCATTTTGATGGGATATTTCATAAGTCTGACCATCCTTAACATTTAGATCTTCCTGGTCTTTGCTATTATATACGTCTATACGTAGTATGTGATGTACAGTAACATACAGTAGTGAGAGATAAAGGTATGGGATAGAATGTGCAGAGGTATAAAGCAATAGACAAATTTATCCCAATCCACTAAACCTGGAGACAGCATATCTACTTAGAAAAGTTCAGAAAACCCACCCACCCCAGTCATGCAACTCTCTTCTGTTCCTATATTATTCCAACTCCCTGCAGAGAGAGAGAGAGAGAGAGAGAGAGAGAGAGAGAGAGAGAGAGAGAGAGAGAGAGAGAGAGAGAGAGTCACCTTTCAGTTCGCTCGTGTAATTTGATTAATTCTTTGCCTAATGAGTCCAAATCGAATTCAATTAGATGCGGTGGAAACATTTCAATATTCACCAAAAAAAAAAACGACTGTAGGAGGAAGCAATTTGCTAATTCAATAATGACACCGAATAATTGGTATGATTAATCAGATGACTTCCAGATGAATTCCTACTTGCAGGTTATAGACGACAAGATAGCAAAATGGAATTACCAGTGTCGTGCAAGGTCTTTTGCATATGTGGACCAGATAATTATCGGAGCAAGAACGCATAAATAGATTTCTCTGTTACGGGCTGCCTAGTGCAAGAGCCCGTTTCTTGGTATAGGCAAGGCGTTCTTAAACGAGCGAACAAACATGCGAACATTACATGGAAATATCGAATCAATTATTTGGATTTCTGATTATGATTAGAAGTGAAGTTCTCTTTCTCTATAACGATATGTTTAGAGAATTAGCATTGGGTGCTCTGACGCTGAAGTCGATGAGGAATGCTAAGCTACTGTATATGGAAAGGGTTGTGGTTGCCTGACTGGAAATTATTATTATTATTATTATCATTATTCTTATAATTTCATAATTAGTATTATCATTAATGCTGTACATTATATGGAATGTACTTTTTTAAAAGAAGGTTAGGAAAAAAGTAGGAAAATGTGTATGGATAAAAATAGTATAAAGTGAGTTAATAAAAGAAAGATATGAATGATAAATTATAAAACTTCTTTTGTTTTAGTGTTATTCTTATGACACATAACAGACCTCACGAAACGTAATATTGCGCTTTATTATAATTCCGAAACAGTCATCCATTGAGACAACTGACATTTCAAGCTTTATGGAGGCCCATGGCCGTGCACACCAAACTCATAAAGTCTGTCGAATTTTTCATTAGCATTATATGTCACAAGGCTACGCCCTTAACCTTATTAGACTTTGCGTTTTTCTGTCTTTAGGGTTTTAGTGGAGAACAAAGTTTTGAGCAGAAGTGATATTATTTTGGATTAATATCAATCTCCAGTTCATTTTATGACACTATCAGAACTCATATCGTTGAAAACCGGCACCTATAAAAGGACATATAGTCTTCCATAAGATTTTTATGGCAAAAGAAAAAATGATGGCCGGTAAGGCCAAAACTTTGCTCCCAATAGAAGACAAACTTTTACTAATGGCTCAGAGGTGAAAAGATTCAGAGAATATGAGAGCACGAAGAGAGCTCCTTGACTATAGAATAGAGGATAAACTGTCAAATTGACACGACAATATTGTAGAAAAATTTATTAACTTGTGCACAGCTTCTCTTTTACATTACTCCCTTTTTATCACAACATAATCTCTAAACTGTTTGTTTTATTGATTTTTTTTTTTTCAGAAAATCTTTTTCTTTGAAACATATTTCAACTCAGATGCATTTTTTGCCTTGAATAAAAAAACCTAAATAATATATTTTCACAATTTCTTCTAAATATAAGGGCCACTTGTATGAAATGGACTCTGGGCGAAGACTTCACACAACAACAAAGCTATTACGAAAATATCCCCTCGGTGGGGCCATCAACAATTATTTATGTCTTTGTTTTGTAGTTGGCGATTACTCTCCGTTTAATGGATGAGTTGATGACATACAAAATGGCTTTTATTTTAAGAGAAACGACGTTGTTAGCCTGAAAATATCCAACTAATAAAAGACTTTTCTCACATCTGGTGTCGAAAGTCTTACCACCTTATATAATGCGCAGTCCTGACTTTGGAAGTTAAACTTGTTATGGGAGTTTCCCATTGGTTGTTGGACGAGAGAGAGAGAGAGAGAGAGAGAGAGAGAGAGAGAGAGAGAGAGAGAGAGAGAGAGAGAGAGAGAGTCTCACACAAAAAATGTAAGTTATACACAGACAGAGCATACACTAACAGACTGTACCAACCGTGTTTCACACAATTGTACATAATTCCTTTTGTATATATTATGGTTGTATCTTCGCTCTTCCCTCGCACTAAAACGAACATGAAAATTCAAGTCTGGTTTTTCCTCTGTGACTTTGTCTGTCTTGTAAACTTGTCATGTCCTGTTGCCTTGAGGCTTTGTATATAAGGAGAGTGTTCCACAACAATATAACTCAGTCGTTTCCAATCTGCCTTTGATTTCACAATTCCTCTCTCGGCCCGTCACATTGGTTACCCCGGAAGTCGACTCGCTTCCACCGCCTTCCACCCCCACCCCCTCGCCCCTCCATCGTTGGTACTATGACGGACTCTATGGCAGTTGGCGCTACGGCCTCTCCATTCAAACTTTCATCGTTTGCCAGCGGAGAGGCGTTTGCTTGGTTTCAGCGCGCAGAAGTCCAGTTTCGTATCAGGGGCGTGATTCGCTCAACCACCAAAGCAGATTATGTTCTCGCGGCGATACCCGAGGACACCTTCCCAGAAATATCCGACTGGCTTTGTGAACAAGGAGACACCCCAATAGCGTATGACGACCTCAAATCATACCTTCTGCAACAGTACTCGCCGTCGCCTGCCGCCCGTATAGCAAAGCTTTTTCAGCTCTTGCAACAACCGTTGGGGGACCAAAGGGCTTCGCTTGCCCTCAGGGAAATGACCAGTATCGCTCGCCTTCAACCTGCCGCAGACGGCTCTCCTCGTGAGGTGAACCTACTCCGTGCCCTTTGGATACGCCGTTTACCTGAACCTGTGCGCGCTGCCATACCCGATGTCGATGGTTTACCCATAAAGGACTTGATGACCAAAGCCGACGCCCTTATGGACAGCCACTTCAAGACCTCCATCAACGCCTCCACCCCTGACGACGAGGATGCCTATTCAACGTACACCGAAGCTGACATGAATGCCGTAGGACATACACGCCTACCCCGTGACGTGCCGAAGCGGCGACAAAGCCGCCCACCACCCACCAATCGCTCGCGCCCCAACGAACGACTTCTACAACCACTTACTACCTCCCATCCACCGCAGTTTTGCTACTACCACTTCAGAATCGGGGCAACCTCGAAGAAATGTGCCAAAGATTGTCAGTGGCCAAAACGCGTGTAAGTAGGCCATCGCTTGTGGCGGTGGCCTCCCATGTTTCTAATCTTTTCTTTTTATAGGATGCAGGAACGGGCGTGCGATTTTTGGTAGACACGGGTGCTTGTCGTTCTCTTTTGCCAAGGAAACTCTTCAAGGCGCAACGTAGTCTGTCTACATCTGCCGACGTCCGCTTGGTAGCTGCCAACGGATCTGCGATACCCACCTACGGTTACGAGAGCCTCACATTATCGTTCGGAAACGGTAAATTAAATTGGAAGTTTCTCGTTGCTGACGTCACAATGCCCATCCTCGGTGCGGATTTCCTCTCTCATTTCCACCTTCTGGTCGATGTCGCCCACCGACGATTGGTCAACGCGGACTCGTACTTGTCGATACCTCTTCAACCCGCCCCCTCTAACCTCGCTCTCCACATCAGCGCACCCACGGATGCCTACGCCCACCTCCTCACGTCGTACCCGGAAGTTTTCCGTCCAGAACTTCGCCAAACGCCCACGGTTCCTGCTAAGCACGGTATTTATCACCATATCAAGACGACGGGACCCACAGTCTTCGCAAAATTCAGACGTCTGGCACCGGAACGATTGGCAGCCGCCAAACAGACGTTCGCCGAAATGGAGAAAATGGGCCTTTGCCAAAAGGCCTCCAGCCCATGGTCGTCACCCTTACACATCGTTCTGAAGAAAGACGGCTCCCTCCGTCCGTGCGGGGATTACAGGTGGCTGAACATGCAAACAGAACCGGATCACTACCCCCTCCCAAACATTGCCGATGTAACCTCCTACCTGCACAAAGCAAAGGTTTTCTCTACGCTCGACCTCCTGAAGGGGTATTATCAGGTGCCTATGAACCCAGAAGACATCCCCAAGACCGCCATCACCACTCCGTTTGGCACATACACCTTCAATTACTCCTGTTTTGGCCTTCGTAATGCTGGGGCAACGTTTCAACGTCTCATGGATGGCATCTTAGGGGACCTCCCTTTCTGTGTATGTTATGTGGACGACATACTTGTGTTCTCCTCCTCAAAAGAGGAACACCTCCGTCACCTGCGTATCGTGCTCGACCGCCTGCAACAAAACGGCCTTGTAGTCTGGTACGACAAGTGTACCTTTGGCGCCAACGAAGTGTCGTTCTTAGGGCACCGTATCACTCCTGAAGGAGTCCATCCCCTCCCTGAGAAGGTAGCAGCCGTTCAGAATTTCCCCACGCCCTCGACCGTCTAAGCTCTGCAGGAAGTCTTGGGCATGATCAACTATTATCACCGCTTTCTGCCAGCCATTGCCGCCACTCTTGCTCCCCTCTACGCCTCCCTAAAGGGCAAGCCAAAGGACTTGAAGTGAGGTCCCCTTCAAGAAGCGGCCTTCTGCAATGCAAAGAAGGCCCTATCAACTGCTGCGGCTCTCACTTTTCCTATCCCACACGCCCCTCTCCTTCTCTCCACCGATGCCAGCGACGTCGCTATTGGTGCAGTACTCGAGCAGGTGGTCAAAGGCTCGCCCCGCCCATTGGCCTTCTTCAGCAGAAAACTGTCCAAGGCAGAATCGGGTTATTCTACCTTCGATCGAGAATTGCTGGCGGTGCACCTGGCTGTCCGTCACTTTCGCCATTTCTTAGAAGGTACGCCCTTCGTCATTCGCACAGACCACATGCCTCTGGTGCACGCCTTCACTCGACAGTCTGACGCCTGGTCCGCCCGTCAACGCCGACATCTCTCCGCCGTGGCTGAATACAATTGCACCCTCCAATACGTCCCTGGGAAAATGAATCCCGTTGCCGATGCCCTGTCAAGAAACACGTTGGCTGCCGTTAAACTGGGATTGGATTACAACGCCCTGGCTGAAGCCCAACGACAGGATCCAGAGTATCAAGCTTGTAGGACATCCTGCACGTCCCTCTGTTGGGAGGATTTTCCCCTCGAAAACTCCAACACCACCCTCCTCTGTGACGTCAGTACTGGTAGACCGCGACCTTGGATTCCTGCTCCCATGCGCCGACAGGTGTTTGATTTCATCCACGGCCTTTCACATCCCTCGTGCCGTTCTACTGCACAGCTGCTGAAGGCAAAGTTCATTTGGCACGGCATTTCTAAGGATGCTAAGGATTGGGTCCGTGCCTGTACTTCTTGCCAAACTTCCAAAGTACATCGACACACGGATTCAGGAGTGGGCACCTTTCCTCAACCTCAGCGTCGTTTCGCACACATTCACGTCGACGTTGTAGGCCCCCTACCCACATCACAAGGACATCGTTACCTGTTTACCGTCATCGACCGCTCCACTCGTTGGCCTGAAGCCATTCCCATGGAAACTGCAACGTCCGCCTCATGTACATCTGCCTTACTCTCTGGATGGATTTTAAGATTCGGTATCCCTGAGCATATTACTTCTGACAGGGGAACCACTTTCACCTCTCAATTATGGACGTCATTAGCGAATCTCCTGGGCATCACCCTACATCACACAACGGCCTACAACCCCGCTGCCAATGGAATGGTTGAACGTTTTCATCGCACCCTCAAAGCAGCTTTGATGTCCCGCTGCAAGGATTGCAACTGGTTTACTCAGCTTCCCTGGGTCCTCCTTGGACTAAGGACCACTCCTAAAGACGCCCTCGACGTCTCGGCAGCCGAAATGGTGTATGGCGACCTGTTGGTCGTCCCTGCCGAGTTTTTTCCTTCTACAACCTCCTCCGACGATCTCCAGCGCATACGTCACGTCGTGGGAAAATTTACTCCGTGCCGCCAGACTTACAAGCCCCCAGGGAAGCATCACATACCAACGGACTTGCACTCTGCAACGCACGTCTTCCTGCGCAACGACACCAGCAAGCCACCGTTAACGCCCCCTTACACGGGACCTTACCTTGTGATCCGACGCAGTCCGAAAGCATTTCTCCTAAACATTCGGGGCAAAGAAGACTGGGTCTCCATTGATCGTCTAAAACCTGCTTATCTTCTGCCAGATGACCCGCCTACAGCTCGCCTCTCTAGATCAGGGCGCCCTATTTAACATGTACAGTATGTCATTTTTAGGGGGGGAGCCATGTACCAACCGTGTTTCACACAATTGTACATAATTCCTTTTGTATATATTATGGTTGTATCTTCGCTCTTCCCTCGCACTAAAACGAACATGAAAATTCAAGTCTGGTTTTTCCTCTGTGATTTTGTCTGTCTTGTGAACTTGTCATGTTCTGTTGCCTTGAGGCTTTGTATATAAGGAGAGTGTTCCACAACAATATAACTCAGTCGTTTCCAATCTGCCTTTGATTTCACAACTCCTCTCTCTGCCCGTCACAAGACAAACACAAAAACAGATAGAGAAGGAATTTTATGGCAAGTTAGAAAATAATTTGTCAATCATAATACGTAATTTTTTTCAGGTGAGTAATTTAATAAAAGTAATTTACATTTTTTTTTTATCTTTAGATATGATAAATTTCTTAAGAATTCATCTACAACCATTAAACAATGTGATGATATGACGACTTCCTCAGTGTAAACGATATTAAGGTACTTCTTGTCAATGCTATTGTAGTTTTACATAATATTGGAGATGCAGCAAATGCAAGCACAAAGCAGAAAATATGGAATAAATCAATATGAAAATCAAGATTCATATATATATATGTATATATATATATATATATATATATATATATATATATATATATATATATATATATATATATATATATATATATATATATATATATATATATATATATATTTATATATATATATATATATATATATATATATATATATATATATATATATATATATATATATATATATATATATATATATATATATATATATAATTTTCCTCTGATAATAATAATAATAATAATAATGATAATAATAATAATAATGATAATTATTATTATACAAACTCTCGTTTCGAATAAATGAGAAAGTAGTTGTTGTGTACTATTTTGTAATCCTTTTTCAATAAATCAAATTCAGAATCTTCAAATGTTTAGAAAATAATTTGCTCTGTCTCGTCAAAGTGAGGAAATTTTTTTACCAGGAATAGGTAATTTAAATCTGGCGTTTTATGGGAATTTTTCATATCTTAGTGATTTGATATTTCCAGTTAATCGGATTTTTTATCATATTCCATGCGCAGAGTTTTTCATAAATACTAAAAGTTCTTTTATAAAAGACATCTTTATACGGAATCTCAATTCACCCTAAAGACAAATTCCTGATTTTTGCTGAAAGAGAAGCAGAGTAAAAATGTGTGTCTTTCCTTCGGGTAAAAATTAAGGTCATTATAAATCTGTGTGATAAGAAGAGTCAGTCCAACATGTGAGTTAATGATGAACCATTTCATCCGCCAATAGAGACCTTGATCTTTTCGTCTTTTTTTTTTTTTTTACGCAGTCAATAGGAATTGTTAGTTTTTAATATCATTTTCATTAGTGATTTTTTTGTATAACGAGGAGAAAGCTCACATATCATTCACGAGTTGATGATTTAAAAGCTTTTATTTTATGAAGAAAAAGAATATATGATTAACATGCATTACAAACACCATTAAAGAAATTGCATAAACGTTTTTGTTCATTACCAATATATTTCCTTAAATTTTGTAACGCTGATTACACAATAGAAATAAAGTTAAGATATAAAATATGTTCATCTGAGTGCCGAAAAAAATATACGAAATTGTTCTATTTTTCCCTAATGTATTTAATGTTTTAGCTTTTTTTTTTTTTTACTGATACATTTTCTCCTTTATTTCATAAAGGATAACTAAAACAGAAATGTAGGCAGTGTAGTTAAACAATCGCCAAACATTTCGATCTTCTTAACGTTTTTTATGTTAAAGTTTGAATATTACATTGTCTTTATCACCTTCATTTTCTTTACTAACGACGACTTCCTTGTCTTTTTACTAAATTTCCGTTTCAGATATACTGTATATCCCATTTCATTAATAACGTGTTATTGGATAAAGTAATCTATATAGCAAAGGTTAAGCATATAGATGTTAGGAAATAGAACGTTCTATATATCTACCCAGTTGTCTATCAATTTATGTATTATTTAATTGAATTGTGCATATAACAAGCACTCTCCCCTATATAACATAGAGCATGTTTCCGGATATATATATATATATATATATATATATATATATATATATATATATATATATATATATATGTGTGTGTGTGTGTGTGTGTGTGTGTGTGTATATATATATATATATATATATATATATATATATATATATATATATATATATATATATATATATATATATATAGATATATATATATATATATATATATATATATATATATATATATATATATATATATATATATATATATATATATATATATATATATATATACTGCGTGTATTTCTTTCCTGTCACGTTCAGGAGGGAGAGGGAGAGGAAGTAGTCTACGTTGGTGAGGGGATTACCGCGAGAGGTACACTCGAAAACCACACTTCCACAAATTGTCGAACCAGATGGTTGAATCTAAGATGGAATAAGATATTCCATCTTCGTTGAATTTGTGTGTATTTACGCGTGTGTGTATACATATCTCTGAAAATATATAGACTTCATTTTTGACGGCTCGGGTGCACTAGTCCATATAAAATGGATCATCAGAACAGGAAATAAAACTGTACCCGTATGTAATCTAGCATATGTTTCTGCAGCCAAGCTTCACACCGTTTTACTTTGCTCTGCAACTTTCCTTTGAGTCTCACACATTGAGGTATTTGATTTTTGTTCTGATGAATTCATTTTATGTTTCGCCAGAAACGCTTTATCAAAATTTCTTAATTCCTATCTGATTATTTCAATATATTTTACGTATTTTTTTCTCTCTTTGTTTATTTGAATGGAAGAACTAAATGGTGCAAGACTAGAATTCATAAAAAGATAACCCCATAAATAAATCAATGACCTGTTGTTTATGAAACATTATTCATGACGTATATTGTAATAATCCGAGTATTCGCTTATTACGTGAGGTTAAGAACCTTACATACAAGCAACTGGACACTTTATCATAAGCGCATGTTTACCAATATTGTTATGTTTTCTGTATAGATCACTCATCTATAAACTTTCCAAACCTATTATACCATAATTTCATTCATCAATAGTATCGATTACATTAGTATAGGGGGAAAGGATATTTCGTCAAAAGCATAAAATATCAGAATACGCCAAATATCTTTACAGAGGAGGGAATTGAATTTTTTTATATCAGCGTTATATGGTTTTGTTACAATTAATTCCATTAAATATGGCAAAGTTTCTCAGATGACGTTTGCAACATTAGTTGCATAAAATCATCCATGCCTTCCAAATAATCACATTTTGTTTAGAAAAAAAAAAAAATCTCTTGGTTCTGTCTTGGCATTTTTGTCTAAATAAACGGGTTGATGAAAATGCAATCGTTATGTCTTCCATTACATTTGATCATTATCTGTGGCTCAAAAGAGACGCGCTTTTCTCCAATTTCTTTATCTTTAATGAAGGAGTGATATTCCATTAGGGTTAGGGAATGCTTTTGGAATAAGAATGATATGGAAATAATTGTTACTGACTTGCACTGATGATTGTGTTCTTTTTGGAATAGTTGACGAATTCTTTTACTAAAGGTTCTTATCTATATTCTTGACTTTTTGTACTATCAAATTCAAAAAAAGAAAAAAAATCATATTAGCCAAATAGTTTTGATAGTCCATTAGGCTTCTTTCCTTTCTGATATTATTTTGATGAAAATTAGTATAATTCTAATTTCAGGACTTGAAGGTAAATATAACAAAATGGAAAATAAAAGTCGAACGAATTTTAAACATAGACATGTATTTCATTCCAAAATACAGTTTTAACCAGCAGTTTATAGCAATAATATAAAAATTAATATATCATCTGTTTTAGTCATGCGCAAGTATTTCCGCCTCAAAATCTCCCCCATATAATAAACCGCAAGTGTCTCTCCCCGTCCGTCGGATAGCCAGGAGAGAGAATAGTCATACCTTGGTGAGAGGGTGTTGTATTCAGGAAAGGGGCAGGGGCTGGGAGTTTGTGTGCATATCTATCTAAATATTTGCCGTCATTTTTAACGGGTCACGTACACTAGTTTTGCTGTATATAATACTTCTTTTACCGGTAAATATTGTTGGCCCATCCCTAAAGATTATTGTTACCTTCACCAACTTCGTTGCGGCGAAGGTTATGTTTTGATAGGCGCGTATTTACTTGTTTGTATGTCTGTCTGTGTGTTTGTGATTCGCATCACTCGAAAACTATTTGACAGAATCTCATGAAATTTGGTGGAATGATTGGCCATTATCCATGGACAATTTGACCAGATTTTGCGAGGGATTTTGTCAGGGCAAAGGTCACAAAATGTCAAAATCGTCTTTTGGCCATATTGTGACCAATTTCTATCCGATTTGCATGGAACTAGTGTCAAATGTGTATAATTCAATTGTCGATATTGTGATATAAAACATGATAGTGGAAAAGGTATGTGCGCTACCGAGTACCCGTTCTAGTTATTACTATTATGGTTGTTATTCATCTAATAATCATTACGAATTTGTCTTCTTTTTGTCTTTTGTGGCGACTTTGAAAGCATATTGCTTGGTAGGCAACATATATCCTTTTAAACAAATACAAATTTTACAGTCACCAATGTGCAAAATAACTGAAGTAAATCATATCATATATACAAGAAATACATAGAAGGTTATTTCTTCAGTTTGCAAAAATATGGTTATATTTGGGCAGAGATTTTACTAGAAATATAAACAGGAATAAATCTTTCTTGAAAACTTTAAAACTAGATTTTCAGATGTAATCTTATAATCTAAAAGGAAATATTAAATATCCTTATTCAATTGTCATGAATTATGGATATAAACTATACATATATATATATATATATATATATATATATATATATATATATATATATATATATATATATATATATATATATATATATATACATACATATATATATATATATATATATATATATATATATATATATATATATATATATATATATATATATATATAGATATATATATATATATATAGAGGTATATATATATGTATATTATATATAA
>NC_090739.1:103406257-103408757 GCF_036898095.1 Palaemon carinicauda | reverse complement strand
GGCTCAAACTTTATTAATTATATGAAACAGAAAAATTATAATAGACGAATTATATTTATTCATATGCACTGTGCATCAAAATTTCTTTGACTATAGTTATTTTTTTTTTAAATTAATTATTATTATTTGAAGCAAAATGGTTTTAGACTAAAAAAATACTATTTTCTGAGACTTATTAACACTTAACAGAGAATTTATGTAATGAGTATAATTTGTGTTTGATCTACATCATAGAAAATTAGACTTAGAAAATTAGACTTAGAAAACACGGCACACTCTCTCGCTTGCTTACAATTGATCGCACACCCTCTCACCTGCTTGCGATTGATCGCACACCCTCTCACCTGCTTGTGATTGATCGCACACCCTCTCACCCGCTTGCGATAGATCGCACACCCTCAAACCTGCTTGGGATCGATCGCACACCCTCTCACCTGCTTGGGATTGATTGCACACCCTTTCACCTGCTTAGGATAGATTGCACACCCTCTCGCCTGCTTGGGATAGATTGCACACCCTCTCACTTAGTTGCAATCATTTGCACACCCTCTCACCTCCTTGCAGTCATTCGCACACCCTCTCACCTGCTTGCAATCATTCGCACACACTTGCAAGCTTGTCTAAAATGTTCTTTTATGGGAGCACTTCTGCTAGAGTTTTCATTTTATTTTTGGTATTTGCATTGGTTATGCCTATTTGTTTGCAATCATTCATCTAACTTAAGAACAGTCACATGCTGGTGCACTCCTATCTATTTGCAAACAACCTCACTCACCGGTTGATATGTGAGCTTATACTGTTGATGTGCTCTCACCTCCCTTAATCCCAGGTATACACGGGATAGATAATACAAACACACGCAAGCGCTCTTATTCTGTGCCTCTTCAGCTCGGTTCAAGACTATTGATTAATGCAAGGAAAACACTCCGGTGAGATTGACAAAGTTTTGGCATTAGACTCTCGCCCACAGATGCATAAGCGATCGAGATTACCAAAATGCATCTCGTATGTTGAAAATTACAAATTGCCCCTTATGCATGTTGTCTATGGTAGGGGCAACGATAAAACACCGAACCAAACCATCATTGGAACATTAATCATCTAGGGAACCACCTTTAGATTGTCTCCTAAAGAAAGGTGTTGTCCTCTCCTCAGTTGCTCATGACGGTGATCCTCTTTGGAACAAAACCTCTCGCTTACTATAGTGAGTACCCTTTTCGTGGAATGACATCACAATGCGCGCATCTTTTGGAACATTACCACAATGCGAGCACATTTTGGATCATTACCTCAATGCGAGCATCTTTTGGAACATTGCCACATTGCAAGCATCTTTTGGAATGTAACCACGATGGGAGCATCTTAAGGATTGTCACCACGATGTGAGCATCTATTGGAACGTGACCACGATGCGAGCATCTATTGGAACGTGACCACGATGCGAGCATCTATTGGAACGTGACCACGATGCGAGCATCTTTTGGAACGCGACCACGATGCGAGCATCTTTTGGAACGGGACCGCGATGGGGCATCTTTTGTAAAGTGACCCCGATGCCAGCATCTTTTGGAACGCGACCACAGATGCTTGCGATGTAAGCATTGTTTGGACTGTTACCCATTTTTGTTCATCATCACTAACCTGTTAGCGATTGCTCACTCTTACAGTACCTCCATCTCCAGTTTGCTCTTCCATTAGAGTTATACTAGAGACACTACTAGGTGTTTGAGCTTTATTGAGAGAGTGCCATCACACAAGTACATAATAATAATTTGCAACTCCAACTGCTCAGGTGGTTGCTTATGATCCATTTTGTACCCTCTCACCAGATTGCAATTTATTGCATATCCTCTTACCTGCCTGCTAGATCGGTCTCCCATGGAAGTAGCACTACTAGCCCTTTCATTTGTTTGCCTTACGAATACAATGTGAGAGAAGGACTTGGGTTAGATAGTGAAGATGACGAAAATAACCTACAATTGCTCCTAATCAGGTACTAGAACTCAGGTTTGCTTAGTTATGAAGAATAAAAAGGATTTCTGTGAGAATGCTCGATCTGGTAATTTTGAGCCTTGCAGGCAGGGAGCCGATTTAGTGGTTGCACCTAGGCATAAAGATTATAGCTGTCACAAGCTGTTCCCCACCTAGATGTTGGCACCTTGCACCCCTCACAAAGGTCAACCTGCAAGCCCAACCCTGGCTTTGCACCCCCCATGTTACACCCGAAAAAGCCTTGGGACAGATATTAAAGACAAGCATGAACGGCAATTATGGGCGCCTTCACCACAGTCCAACTATTGGGGTTGACTCCGAACCAAAGGACAATTGGGTAACAACAACCATTTAAGAGCAGACAGGGTCAGAGGTGTAACTGACATGGGCCAGTAAAGAGGGGCAAGGTACCTGCTTCAACGGTATTTATAACAAAATTGTAATGGTGCAGACAAGCTTAGCATGGCCCCTGAGCAAGGATGGCATGCAAAATACTAACATGTTTCAC